>NC_135408.1:5522500-5707500 GCF_051989625.1 Stigmatopora argus
GAGCAGTGGGATGACTGTTATCACTTATTGGCCATTTTGTGTCAAACAAATATGAATTTAAAGTCAAGGAGCATGTACTTTCAAATATAGCTATAAATGCTCAATATTCAACCTATTTAAAGTCTACTTTTTGCGTAAATGTCAGGGACGCCACCAATTAACTGCATTCCTACAACAGCCAGTTTGACACAGAGTCACATTAATACGGTTTGATCATGAAAACGGATTCACTGAGTGGAGGAAAGGATGAAAAGACAATTATGAGTCATGTGTGAAAATACTCCTAGTTGTCTTACTGTGGTGGCACGAAGCAAACGGGGAGATGACGTATGTGAGTGGGTGTTGCAAAGCCCCTAAACAACAGTCCCTGGAGCTATTCCTGTAATCTCGCTATGGATTCTCCTCCCATCAGAGCCCCCTCTTCCATCTTCTTCCCTGCAGGAGTTACATCAAAGAACTGTGTGTTATCTGCATGCTTGTAGCAGAGCCCCCTCGTTTTATCTCTTTATCTCATCCTCCCAAAAGTAACCTTTTTGCATCTTATACAAAGCTTAATTTACATTAACCGCAATACAAGACCCCCCAAAAAACAAAATGCCTACTAGGCAGGGAATCCAAAAAATACAGAATTAAACATGAAGAAAAAAATCCTTATACTATGGAAATCCCTTTTAAACTAAAACTCACTCACTAATATTCAAATTAGAATTGTAAAATAGTTTATAAAAAGTCAGATTATCAGTGTGTGTATGTCCATGTCTCTCCAAATAAGAAACCATCCAAAACATGAATATGAACACTTATACTGACATGATATTGATAAGGACACACCAAGAAATAAACAAAGTAGTCATGAATACACAGATGTGGGTTAACGAGACATTGTGAACAGGTGGGTGACATGCAGCTGATTGGCTGCGACATGTGGGCGGAGACAACAGTTGAAAGCAATGGACAACCACAATGACCAGCTATAGAGATACTAAGATTATATCAAAACAAAATGGCTAAAGAAGACAAATTGAACATCTTGCTAGCAAATGAAGAAGGAGTTGAAATGGATTTGAAGTCTACTGCCCTTTTAAATATTAATTCCTCTTTATTACTAACCACCACAACACACCACTGGACTGGTGGTGAATGAGGTAAGCTATGCTAACTTTTGAAAGAGGTCCACTGTAGTAATGACTGAAGGCTTAAAAGAATGCTAAGCATTGAACACTTTTTAAAGACATAATTACATAAACTAACCAAATCAATGGTATTCAGATATGTTGTTTGGATTTGGTTCTGGCTGAGGGCTGATCCCATAGGCCTGCCTTTCAGCTAAGAGCTATTTCACAGCTAATTAATGAAGATAATGAACACACTTTTAGTGAAGGCTGAGAAAAAAAAGCAGAGTCTGACTTGTAAAAGCATGGAAATAGTCATTTGTGCACATAATCCTTGTCATTATGTACAGGTAGTACTTTTTCTTTCCGACTCTCGCCACGCTCCATCACAAAGTGTGAAGTATTTCACCTTTGGAAGTTCACCAATGCAAAACCTGGATGCCATTAAGTACATTTCTGTTCCAATGTATGATGCGTTTGGGGAAATCGGAAAAACTAAATTCTATCAAATTAGATTTCAAAAAAAGAGAAAACTAGCAACCGTTACGCCTGGGTCGTAATTTAGCGATCGCTGCCAACTCTTACAGACTAAATGGATTTGCTGTGTATTGTCTTTAAAGTAATTGAAAATTGATTATATTCTGGAGGGGGGGGGGCACTTGTATGATCACCCGAGGGTGGGCCTGGTGGGAAAGGGTGTGCCGGGTCAGATAAGGAAATTGATGGGGTCATCAATTGATGTTGTTTAAGAAATAGAGATTATTAGCCTTACACAAATGAATCCATACTCGGCTTTTTAAAGAAAATAACATTTTTTGGGGAAACTAGTTATTTATCAAGTGAAATAACATTTTTTGACAAATGTGAATTGAGAAAATGAGAATTTAAACTCTATTTTTTGACATTATAAATATTCTAGCTGTTGAATGCTCATCTCTGATTGCCATTGATGGCTCTAGATGTCCAATTCATTTTCACTGGTAAGGGCGAATGAACAGACTATTTTTTTTCTTACCATCTCCTTTAAAAAAACTGAAATAATGGAAATCAAATTTTTACGGTATTTTCATCCCCTAGCCCTACTCTGTTGCGATGGCGTCATCTTCCGACGCCATCTCCTTCCACCATAAAAAAAAGCCGTCAGAAAATAGCAGCTCCTATTTGTTAACTTTAACGCCTGGCGATTACAGGGCCTCGTAAACGGGCTGGGATGCGGGCCCCGCCCACCTCGCCCCATCCTCGCGCTTCAAGGCCACACAAGACGCCTGCATCAATGGAGCCACTTACGGTAAGCTATTTCTTCCTTTGTTGTTTTGTTGTTTTTTCACCCCAAATGAGAAGTTGGCGCTCATTTAGCAAATAGAAGCCCATAAACAGAGAAACTGAGATTAATGGACTGTTTACAAGCAGTAGAAAGGGGCGGGACTTAGGTTGGAGTGGTTGAGTGACGCGTATTGCACTTGACTGTGGCCTTCTACCAGAGGATGCTTGAAAACAACCTTTGTAAACTGTCACTCCTAAAAATGGATGGGATGGAAAACATGCGCGTAGCGTCTTTGTCCTGAAGTGAAGATGCCATATCATCGAGTCGAGGCCGAGGGGGGCTTTTCTCTTTTTATAATTGTTATGCAAATCAGGCAGCGATGCGGACACCCTGGCCACCGAGCGGAAAAATCATTCGGGCAGTCTTGACAGCAGACGCTTCTTGGGAGGAGAGCAAAAGCGGGAATCCCGCCAGGGAAGCTTTGACAAGATCTTTCGACGCGCAACATGAACTAAATCAAGATGGACCTGTCAAATGCGGAACTGATAGAATTGTAGGTGGGATTAACGCTGAGGTATTGCCAAAACTAGGAATGGAAACCACTCTGCAACTGTAAAAACAAAACTTCCAAGTTGTGATCATTTGAAGTTTTATGTAAGCACCACTCAAATTTTCAAGATTTGTCATCCTCTTGTTAATTGGAGTATAGTATGGTATGTAGTAATAACAGGGGTGATCCTACTAGGCATTTTTTTTTAGATTATCACGCCCATGTCTGGTTTTAGATTATCCCTGAAAAACGAGGGATTAGTGTATTCTCGACCTGTTGAGAAAAAGTGGTAAATAAGAGTTTCGACTTTTGGATGAAAACAGGAAGAAGATATATATTTTTTTCATCTCAAGTACTATAAAAAAAACAAAAATTAGAGATATTCCTCATCCAAAAGCATTAAAATTGGGTCCAATGCTAAACTTAAAAAAAATTCTCATCAATGGCAGTAAACATAATCAGTGAATGTCAAAATTTACAGTTTAAATTGATTTGATATCTATAACTATCAACGGCAGTAAGAGTTAAGGGCTACAAAAAATAGTACAATACTATTTGATTAAACTGCTGAAACAAGTTTTGCAGAACAAAGAGAAAAAGTCACAAAAATCCCCAATCAGAGAGTTTAATTTAACACATTGCATTAGTTCTAATATAAATTAAAATAATCCAAATATGTATTGCAAAAAAAATAAATAGAGTACTTTTTATACCACATATTTATATTTATAGTAGCGAAACAAACTTTGTAGAATCAAAAAATTACAAGCTCAATTTATCACATTGAACTATTTTTCTATCATTTTGTCAACGGGAACCAAATATTAAAACGTAATTTGCTCACAAAAAAAATGGTTTGGGCTAATAACTCTTAACGTTGGATAGCTTTTTTCAAATAAGGAAAAAATGGCATTTGGGTGTTATTTTTTTCCCACATTAACATATTCCTGAGTTATGGAATCATGATTTGGCATGCAAAAATATGCAATCGGAACATCCATTGGCAAAATACTACCACGTTTTATTAAAAAAAAAAACATATGTGAGGCATAATCACAAATCTAACATAGGCTAGCACAGTTTGTTTATCGGGGGACGGAGACAGCGAAAGGTATTCTCCAAAAACATTGGGGCATTAGCAGGAAAGCCTGTTTTTACAATCCCGCCAAAGCACAATAACATTCCTGCACATATTATTTGATGGGCGGCCAATCTGCATCACACCCATCTCGGCCAAAAAAAACCTCAACACGTCCTTTTGCATTTTGAGTTGACCGGCTTTGATCGGCCCTTTGTGCGAGCACTGACGCTGAAGAAAGACCTGGTCCACTGTAGGATTAAGAAGATCCTTTTGGAGGACGATGGGACACGAAGAAGAGGGTAGGGGTTTTTGGGGGGGGGGGGGGTGACACTCGCTTGAGATTAACACTTTGCTTTGGTTTTCCCATGCAGCCTTTCAATCCCTTTGGAATGTTGGGTATTCCCAGTGCCCTCCAATGATTGCAATGTTTTCACGTCACACCCGAGATATTCCTGAAATTCCACTAATTTCGTATGCTAGTGAGTCATGGCACATTGTGAAAACATCTCCAATGAATTTTAAAAATTTATTGACAGATGCCAAAAATTCTAACTAGGACTTCGGAAAGCAAACGTGAGGAAGCCAGCAAATTTGAAGACAACTTAACCCAGAAAGGTCGATAAGGAATCCTTATGCAGGAGAATCTAAGACAAAGCAAGAAGATTTATCTTGAATTGGACCTGAAAATGCTCCCCAAAAAATTTCTGTGTCTATTTTTTCCCAAAAATGCGGAAGAACAAATTACCAAGAAGAAGCAAATGAACTAAAATGTAGTTTATTACTGACTTGTGCATGTTGGTCTATATATTTAGATATATTTTCACTCCTCTGGCGATGCAAATAGCAGATATAATTAACCTGTTGCTACATTAAAACCTTTTTAAGCTGCTCACTTCACATCTAAAGATGGATTGGGACATCACCCGCAAGCGGACAAACGCTCCGCCACTGGCGCTGAAAGTAGGAGATTAAATTTTAAACCCCTCATCGTCTAACATCTCATTGTCTCAGTCACCCCCAGCAAATCCAAGCCACCTTTAGAAGAAGCTTGGCAACAATGTGGCCCATAAAACCCCACCACCACCTGGACAAAGAGAGATTCCCTCAACTCTCTTTTCTTCAGCTTGATCCTCCTTCGTGAGGAGCTCTTCATCAAGGGCCAAACAATGAGGCTTCCAGATTCCTGCTTCTTTTAGACGGGGGCCCTGATCTAATAAGCGGGGTAGGGTTGACATGGGGAGGGGGGGGTGCCACCCTGATCCAAGGGATTAGCGGGAGCGATCTGACCAGGAGAAAGCTAGGAACTGGGAATGGAATCGATCAACAGTGTTGGCATGTGGAGAACGTCCCAAATAAAGTGCATTCTTCCCTATTTTATTGGGCGCTTTTGGAAACTTTAGTGTTTTGAACTGCATACCTGGCAACCTTGGCCAATTGCTCTCCTTATTAATGATTGCAATTCCCCTTATTAAGCGATACAAAACCATACAATTGTAACGTGGCACAAATTTACTCACATAGGCGCGCACTTAAAAGTCTAAAAATTTCTCCAAAATGGACGAGGTGCCCATTCAGTAGGTGCAATAAATTCAAGATTCTGTAGATGTTGCTGTATGACGCTGACGGCTCTCCTGTCTGCATACATTGCTTGTTGACGCGCTATATTTATGTAATAAAAAGGCAGCCGTGTGCCCGTTCGCATATCATGCGTAAAGCATGACAATATTAGCAGTCCACGATGACGTTTTCATCTGCTGCCAGTGACCGAGACAATCCGGATTAGAGCCAAAATGGCCAAAACTCGATCGTTTTTACAAAAAAAAAAACCTCCTTAAAAAGAATCCCGTTCAAAAGTTGTTATATACCATATATTTAAAATACCATATTTTGGCTCCAGATACGATTCAGGAACTGAGCGGCCAATGCTGACCTCACGGTTCTGGGGTTCTGGGTTTAAATCCAGGTCGGTGGAGTTTGCGTGTTCTCGCTGGGCCTGCGTGGGTTTCCTCTGGGTACTGAAGGTTTCACCCTCAATGAACGTCGGCTCAGCTTCAAATGGATCTGACATCTGCTAGTGATGAAATACTCGTAAGGAGGGTCTTGGCCATAGGAAGTCTGTACCCGACGTCTACTAGTGATAAAGCCATTGAAATTCACAGAAGACCGATGACGTCATTTCTCGCCGTATCGGCGCAACACTCCACATCGTGGGTCAACCTTACTGTCGAGAGGTTCCAAGTGCCGGAACCGGGTTTTCCCATCAGGTGTCTGCACAATCTCTCCGTACTTGTGTGGCTTTCTCCAGATGTTCTCTCAACCTCAATTCCTAGATGTATTCAATATGATTTGGTTTTCACACGCTGCATATGGCAACCAGTCTAAAGTCTAGTCCAGATTTCAACCAATGTGGGATTGAGGCAAAGTAATGGATCAATGGATGGATATGAAGCAGAAACCTGATTGGTTGAGAGGAGAGGAAATAGAAGAAGAAGCGTTAAGGAGGCCCAGAGCTTCCAGGCAAGCCTCCAGCTCGCCTCTTTGATTCCTCCAACCTGGCCTCTCAATTTTAAAGCCTCCCTTCATCCCCTGAGCTTAGCCGACTCTTAACCCAGCCATCAACCCCTGAGGCCCCCGCTGCTGCCCACCCTCCTAACTTCTTCATCCTCCCAAGCTGTGACCACACCCCCTTCTACCTCAGTCTGCAGGTAACATCCATTGGACACCATAGGACCAAAATATACAAAGCCTTATATGCTGCGTTCAGACCAGCCGCGTTTTGTTGACTTTTAGGTCGCCAAAAATTTAAATTTGTTTACTCCGATGAACTTCCAGTGCATGTAACGTAACATAAATAATATAGCACTTTAATCTCATCTTCAATCTCTTAATATTACATATGGCAAAAGTAGATTTGTGTTGATACATTGCCAAAAGTCTCAGCAACTTCGGTTCACGGAATGTAAAAATAAGCAACAAACAACCATAATCTTGTAATATTACAAGTTTAATCCTGTACTAACAGTACAGAACCAAGAAGCTCTCAAAGGACACCTTAGATAGAGTAATAGACCTGCTCCAGTTTGGGGGAAAATGGAATCTGCAATAGGTCAGCAGCTTGGTCTGTCAAAAGCATCTATGTTTATCAATCATTAGAAAATGGAGGACCTGCAAAACCACTGATATTCTTGGTGGACAGGTGTGTCTTCTTTGTGGGTCCTGTCTGCATGATTTGTATGCGTTTTCGCCTGATGTGTCCTTTTTTGGCTCTCCTTCCCCTGTGTGACCCAGGTGTTTGTGATTGTCATCAATCCCTGTCTGTGTGTTTGTAGTCTTTGTGGGAGTTTGGTTTTCTGTTTTTCTGTTTCCCTGTAAGTAATGTTGCCTGTTTGTCGGTTTGCGTCTCCCCCGTTAAGATTGTATTTTTCTTCATTTTACCCCAGTTTTTGTTTTATTATTTTTGTATAGTGGTTTTTCGAAGTGGTCCACCAGAACTTCCCTCATGTTTACCTACTTCCTCCTCTTGGGTTCCCATTCACGAGGTAACAAAATACAACAAATTATTGACATTGACCAAATACGTATATTATCAACCATCATTCCATTTCTATCAGTCCATTTTTATCTTGATGAAATACTCTTTTACCCTAAAAAAGCTATATATGTTCAATTCATTGGTCTGAAGGTTGCACCGCTCTAGACGTGAAGAATGGCAGCCTTTGAGGGGGGCTGCCTGCCTTCAGGGAAACCAACCAAGAGGGAGCTTCCGCCAATGGCACGCTCCAACTTTGATGTCTTCATGGGCCCAAGAAGATCTTAGTGGCCCATTTGGCTTCATCTCTATCAAACTCTGACCATTTTACACAAAGAATCCTCACATTGAATCAAATGCATAGCGATATATGGGCGAAAAGACATCTTAAGAAATTGCTCCGGTAGTTCCCATCCCTAGAAGGACAACAAAGACGATAAGATGAATCACTTGTCAAGGGGTAGCGTCTTTGTAGCCAATTGTTTCCGTCCTCTCGCACGTGTTTATTGAAGTGCAATCGTGAATAACGCTCCGCATGTGTAACACGTTAACAGGATTTCCTCTGGAACAGCGCGAGCGGGCGTCTGCATTCACTCGCGGCTCAGCGTTGAGGTTAACCAAACATGTCTGTGTATGGACATCCTGCGTGCGTCCCCGCCGTGTTTGGAGGGCACTAATCTGGGCCGGTCATGCCCCGTCGCTGCCAACTGTCTGGAACAACGCACTCCACTGTCAATTACTACTTTGTACTAATAGAAAAATACATCACAATTTAAATGATGTTGTCACTGCTCCACTCGTAAAGTTCCTTCTGGCTGAGAAACACCCTCCCATTAATTAGTTGATCAATGGTTGATGTCCAATTCATTTAAAGTGGGCGGTATGGCAGCGAATGAACGTTGATTCATTCATGATAGAAATTACAATACAGTCAAGTGAGTGTGTGAACTTGCATGGAAATATTTTGTTTTTTAAATAGTTAGCGTTAGCCGCGTTAACGTCAACTGGAATTCATGTGGGCCGGACCATTTTTAGATATAATATTTAGATTTTTTTCTTATAAATGGATTAAAAGAACTGGATTAAAAGCCCTGAATATTCATTTTTTATAGATCTAAAACAATGTTTATTTTAGCTTTTTTTCAAATATATTCTTAGATTTTACACAATTATTTTTGAACTAAAACACAGAAAAAATTGATTAAAAAAAATACAATTATTGATTTAAAGGGGGGGAAATTGGGAAATTTAATATATATCTATACTCTTCATTTCAATTTGATCCTAAAACAGAAAGTCGGCACTCATGATTTACTTTCCCAGGCCACACAAAATGATGCGGCAGGCCAGATTTGGTCCTCGGGCCGCCACTTTGACACATGTGCTGTAGACAATATATATACATATTTCTTAGTATGTTTATTTTTTGACTTTACACCAAATCCATAAAAAAAGAAATCCCGTAAACTACAAAATACGGGTAAACCGCACAAGTTAACAGGAATAAAACCAATAAAATGTCTATCATACCAGGATAAAAAAAAAAATCCCAGTATTTCAGTATTTCCATTTTAACAAGAAGTGACAAAGGAGATTGACCAGGCAAAAGCATAATGAGCAACACAGGTATTGTGCTCCACTCCAGGTTACCAGAGTTGAACTGTGCCACCCATGCCACATTCTTCAAAGGCTGACCCAAACAAATAATTAACAAAGTCAGTGAGATTAATTAAAGCCCGCGGAGTTCAAACAGGGTTCATCCTTCTGTATGTGACGGAGGGGTTGGGGGGGGGGGGGGGGGGGGGGCGGTCGTGCCGGTCGGGGTCGGGGGGGTGGAGGATCTGGCCTCCCCTGCTGGATGTGATTAGGAGAAGAAAGGGAGAAGAGGCCAGGGCAAACAGTTCTTCTCCATGATATCCATCAGCTTTGTGTGTAAGCAGGAGCGTGTGCGTGACCACTTTCAAAGTGGACCGCGTTAAAACCAAAACACACCCGTGTAAAAGCCACGTTTTGGATTGGTGCTCGCCGATTAGACATTTGCTGATAAATAAAACACTTGGGATTGGTGTCATATATTAGGATCATTTTCTAGAGCTCTTTTGAAAATAGCCTAAAAGATATTGATGTTTTGTCTGTTTGTTTTTGTTTTGCCAGGTCACCAAAACATCAGATGGTGTGTTTTAATAGCAGTGTCTCTTGCTGAGGGGACCCTCAAGCAACCCCGAGTGACCGAGCCCCCCCCCATTTGACTGATTTCTACTTTGGCAGCAGTGATGCACCCCCACTCTGAATCACAAAGACATGTCCTCAAACACGTCCCTTTGTGTTGCGGACGTAGCAGGTAATGATTACCACAAACACATGACTACAATGAGGTCGAAAAGTGTGAGCTTGATTGAGAACGAGAATCGCTATTTTGGAAAATGTTTCAACTTTTGTTTCGATTTACTTATTTGGGATGATGTCAGATCTGAAACCAGCACCTTTCAGAAGGAAAATATCAAATGAAATTTCTTACAAATTGAAATTTGGGCCAAAAATTCTGTCTTTTTTTGGGTCAATGACTATTTTTGGTCATTATTTGGTCATCATAATGATGATGTTATTTAGCCTTACCAAAAGAAGAGGTGGGAGTATATAAGTTTACTTCTTCTCACTCATTTCCAAATATTTGTTATATATTCTTTTCTATGTATTATCTTCTGTTGATTTTTAAAAAGATATTAGTCGCATATTTGGGAGGGATTTTTTTTTCTCCAAGGATCAATAACATGCAGTAAAGTAACAATAATAAAATGGAGAACAATTGGCAAAATAGGCATTTTTTAAAGTTTTAAATGTTTCAGATAATTATAGCATAAAAAAACATAACAGGCTGTTGATGTTTTATTGATGTTTTTAAAATATCCAAGTTGCATATTTGGGAGGGATTTTTTTTCAGGGATCAAGAACATGCGGTAAAGTAACAATAATAAAATGGAGAACAACTGGCAAAATAAGCATTTTTCAAAGTTTTAAATTTTTCAGATAATTATAGGATAAAAACATAACAGGCTGTTGGTGGTCAGAGAGAAAAAAATACATATAACAGAAACATAAAAGTCGCACTTGAGTAGTCGGCGCAGGCCTAGCCAAACTATTTTTTAAAAAGCATGGCTTATAGTCCAGAAAATACGGTAAACATGTTCGTAAAAATGAATAAAAAACAACATTTTTTTTATAGTATTTCAATTGTTGGCAACAATAGACTTCCCATTCATCTAAAGTGGACGGACTGACTGGCTATGAATTCTCACTTTTCAGGGCCCAATAAGTTAAATAAATGCCATATAAAGCCTTTTATCAAGTAGTAGTATTGGGGTTATCTTTGCATCTCCCAAACACCGCGGGCCAAGATAGAATCCAAATTCTCGGGCGCTTTCATCTGATGACATCAGTGATATCGGCTGCTTCCGCTCCCAGATAGAAATGATAGTGCATCCTTTGCATACTTATGCTAATGACGTGTGTGTACGTGTGTGTGTGTCTCGGGGGGGCTGACAACTGATAACAAATTTGGCAGGGAGGGCGTTGGGGGTAATGATAATGATTGGTTGAGGTTATGTGGGGAGGGAAAGTGAGGTGGGCTAAAGGTCAAAAGGAATGCACGAGGTGTGGCTGGTCGCTCATTAGTCGCTGTCACAGCAGGGGCGGGGGGCTATGATGGCAACATCAGGGCCCTTTCACATTTAAAGCCCCTCTCCCCCAACAATTTTGCATCTTCTTTTAAAAGCATGCTACATTTCTACATAATTTGCATTTAACTGATGTCATCATGTCCCATGATTTGTTGGTCGGTCCGGAAATCCCTTTTGGGGGGTCTCGACATGCATGGAAACGCATCCGTTTTGGTAAATGGGAGGCATGTATGTATTTCAAAAATATGGTTGGTGCAAAGTGGTACAGAAAATGAATGAATTAATGAATATTTAGATATTTTAATTTTATAGTGGTCCTAAATGTGCAGCCAATTGTGGCCTGCAGAATAATACTTTGTGGTCCACATATTGTGATGATTTATAAAAAATATATCTTTTTATAAACCATTTAAAAATACTACTTCTCCAGATGCAAGACATGCATTCAAATAAGTGCACAATTTGTTCAGGGAACAAAACCCGGATTAATTTGCTTCCAAACTCTGCTAGTTAAAACAAATTGGACGTCTATTGCCGTCAATAGGAGTTTTAAATATTAATTTCCCCCTTTTCACCCACTACCACAACACATAGTCCATTAACTGATCTGGTAGTTAATGTGTTATCTAATGATAGGCTAACTTGCCGGCTGCCATTGACGACGATAGCCGTCCAATTGTTTCGAACTGGGAGGGCTGATGGTGACAAACCCGTTAAATACAGAAAAGGATGAAAAGAAACACGTGATCTGACCTATGTACAGAAAATAATCATTTTTTTTATTTCCTATGAGAAAACTTAAAGAATCTGTAATACATTTTACGGTTTGGTTGACCACAATCGTTAAAGTCTTGAAGTAAATCAACTCCAGAGTGTGCCGTAATGTTGCGAGATTATCATTGCGCCTCCACTTGTATTTTGACGATAAACAGGATGTGCATTGTAGTGCGTGGGGCGAGGAGGGGGCGATCATAAGCTACAAAGGTCCTGACCCGGATTCAAACCGCAGTTACACGATACCTGCTCCAACCAAGCGAGTCACTGCACACTTAAAAACCAGTTGGGGGGTTGCAGCGTGGGGGTTTCCCACTTTGCACGGGGGCGCCTAATAACTCGGCGAAGGGAAGGACGCCACGAGCCGGCGTTTCGCCGCTCAAGTGTTGACATAAATTTCGGGCTTCGGCCTTTGGTACCACTCGGGGTCAGACCGTGCTTTACGGCGAAAGTCAAAGTACACAAATAAAGGAAGTCATAAAGCAGATAAGGCCGGCGCTTAATGGCCACTGGCGCTGATCGGGGGAGGGGGAGGGGCGGCGGCGTTTGTGCACGTTGTGCACGTTTGCGTTTAACGTTGTTTTCCTAAACTTGTCACAAAACTTTATGTACGCTAACCTTTGGGATGTCATGCAAAAAATGATTGTTCTGAGGATACGTGGTCATAAAATATAGTGATTTTATGACCCTCGCCTCGTCGGCTGATGTCGTGAAGACTGCATCGCCCATGATGCATTGCGGGTAGCAACAATTGTGTGTTAAAGACCGTGTGGAGTATAATGGGAGGTCGTTTTAAAATATGTTGGCTTTGATGAAGGGTGCACAAAGAGTTAAGTTATATTGGAGGAGATAAAAAAAAAGATTTGTGGATATTTTTCGAGGCAGTTTGACGGCCAGTGAATTTGCGTGCTAATGTATCATTGAAATAGTGTCTGCTGTAGAGCGCCTCATTGCCCGCCATGAGTGAGTGCAAATCGTGCATAGAAAGGCAAAGAGTGATGAATTATGTTGGTTTATTTGTCTTGGAAAAACCCAAGTTGACAAGCAGCGTGTGGACGGGGTTTTATGTCTCGTGTAATATTGTTTTAATGATTGGTTGTTACTAAAGCATTTATCATTTTTTTCCATTTTCAGTACTAAATGCCACTATTTCATTTTGTGATATCGTGGACACTCTAATAAGGATGAAAATAGATATGGGCTACAAATGTAGTTTTATCATTGTATATGTTTTTGTATTAACTTTGCCATATTTTTTTACAATGCCAAGGCAACATAATAGTAAAGTAAAATGATACTTTGAATACCTAATGCTATAAAACTGTTTAATTGAAGCAGTATTCTATTCATACATTTAAAATAAGCATAGTATTCACATTGCATTTATAGCTGATAATTTTATGACTTAGTGTCATTAAATGTAACCAGCCACAACGAACAAAAAGGCAAGAGTTTTTAATTACAAAAACATTTTGACTATTCATGAATTCATTGGCCGCCATTGACTGCGATAAACGTCCAATCCATTTGAACTAGTGATAAACCTATTTAAATTCACATCAGAAGGATTTAAAAAAAAAACGTGATTGAACGTCCATCATCATCAATGGCAATGTTAATGAGATGATTAAAGCCCATCATTTGTTTTTGACACTTCTATGGAGTGTTAAAGTATAGAGAATGTGCTTATTGTTGTAATATGACATAGCATTGAGTGATTTGTTGATGTCTTCATAAACAAAACATAAATCTATTACACACTAATGGGATTAAACATTGTAGGAAATTCACAAAGCATCCCCTCAATAAAGCCACTTAATTGGATGCGAAATCTACCAGAAGGACCCCCATACACCCCCCTGCACTCAAACATTTGCATAAAGGGTCATTAAGACGCTATAAATATGTACTTGTCAAAAATAAACATTTTAATAACTCTTTATGGCGGCTATGGCACGCGACCACAAAACTTTGGGTCCAATTTTTCAAATTATAAAGAAAACAAGATTCCGCGCAAACTATTTAGCTGATGATTTTAATATTAATTTTCAGGGTTTGGAAGGATGAGGGGAGCCCAATCGGAGGGCAGGGGGTAACAGAAGCGCACCCTCCCCTCTTTCTCTTACCCACCCACCCACACACACCCACATACACACACCCTCCCCCAGCCACTCACGCACACACATTCACACACCATTGTTGTTGTGACTGCGTGCCGGTTTAGCGGCAGTGCAGTTGGAGCCCGACTGACGCACACACGCACACACACTCCCTCTTAAGACCCCGCTTGTCTTGAACGGACTCCTTCCTTGGCGGAGGTTCGGCAAAACCTACCCCGGATAAAGCCGCACATCGGAGGAAGGGGGTGACAGATTTGGACGCTGCGTCAAAAGACGCACCGGGCGGCTCAAAGGACTCCCGGATAAGGCGAGAGACACGGGGGGCTCACCCGGAGAGGACCGGAGAGGAGTGGATCGGACATCGGGGGCAGAGGAGAGGAGAGGAGAGGAGAAGAGCCCCTCCATGGATGTACTCTGAAAGCTTTTCCCCGCTCCTCGCACCAGGGACCCCGGCAGCTGTCGCCACTCGAGGGGGCGGGGGGCGACGCTGGATGCTGGTTCTGGTGGATTTATCCCCCCCGCGGATACACGAGGGTCCACTTGAGCAACTTTTTTTTTCCTGACAAGTGGACTACATGAGCCAAAAAGGAGGATTTCTGCGTTGAAACACTGGGATAAAAATTAAAAACAACAACAAAAAACTAAACAAAAACAAGGAGACGAGGTGCGTGTGCTTGGAACTTGGTTGCGTTCACGGTCCCCTGTTAAAAAAAAGTATCTTTTTTTCCAATGTATTTTGAAGTTTATTCGGAGTAGATATTCAAAGCTTTGTTTGCGAGATCCAGCCAAACAAATGTTAGACATTGAACCCGGTGGATGAGCGCTTGGTGGGCCAATCGCGTGGAGTTTGGACTTTTGGTACGTTTACACGACTTGCAAGTTGAAGTGCAATTAGCTCGTGGGCTGCCATTGACGGCGATAGGCGTCCAATTCAAATGGGTCAGGATCGATTGAAAGATTTGGAATGAAATGCAACTAAAAGAACACGAAAAAAAAGTACATTCGTTAACTAGCTGACTATAGATAGCTGTCCAATACATTTTGAGTGGGAGGGCTGCCAAAAATAATTGCATCAAATAGATTTGATGGACATTATACTGTCAATTGCAATGCATCACAAGTCAGCTTGGTTCAAAAGTAGTGTGACATTTTTAAAAGTTCCGTACTTAGTCTCCACTTATCAATCTCTGATGTCACAATTTTATTTTCATGAAAGCCATACTGTAAAATGTTATATATGGAGAATGATAGTCGCAAATATATAATTAAGGAAAGTAAAAATTGGAAGCTGAATGACATGTTTTTGCCAAGGAACTGCATTGAAGTACACTTTATACCCTGTAATCCTAAACAGTTCTACTGTGTGTACTTTGCTATAAAGTTTTGAACTATTTTAAGATTCATACCACTTGAACTGAAAGTGACTTCAAAGTCTGTAGGTTTTTTAAATTCCATGCTCCAAAAAATGTAGGAATCGCCCACAGTATCACACAAATATGCTCTAATTACAACTGACTTTAAAGTCAGTTAATTATTGAAATCAAGAGCAAATTTCACTGTATATGAAAATGCTCATTTTATATAGTGTAAAAAAATCCTGTTACAAAATAAAACATATTCGTACAGACGTGATAATTGGCTTGAGGGAGCCAGAACGTGCCGCTTTATCTCTCTGGTGCATTTAAATGTTGTTGTCTTTTGTGATAATAAAACCAGATAACTGGAGACGGAATTTGCATTAAAGAGAGTCTCTTATGTGGGGACATCACCAAGACAGAAAATGATTGCTTTAACAAGTCTGCTAGCATGGATTAGTTATTTTCTTTCACCTTAATGTTAAAGAAAACATTGTAGAGTGTCTCCTTCATTGGTCCGATAAAAGCAGAGTGAAAAAGCATTATGAAAGCAAGCGAGAGACCGTGTTGAGATTTCGATTCCTGGCAATTTTCAAGTGTTTTTTCCCCAGTCATTCTTTGGTTTTAGGCTTTTGCAGGGCACCTGGTTAAAAAAAGGGGCAATCACCTAACCGCCCTTATTTTGTCTCGTTTCAGCAGGATCCACGTTTGGGGACCGGCAGAGTCGCCGATGCCAGGAGCGGGCGCTTGATTAGCTGACTCCGGGCTTCCCAGATCATTTGGAAAAAGTCTCAAGGAGTTCAAGGATGGCGAGGGTTTACGCACTGTGCCTGGTCCTGATCTGCTGCTTGGACAGAATCCCGGCCAGAACCCACAAGGGGGCAGGAAGACTGAAAGGTCAGGAAACGGTTCTTTGTTGCGTCTTCATTTAAATCGTCAATATCACATTCCAGATTGGGTATTTGCGCCAATTTTACCACCAGGAATGGTTTTCCTAAGAGTCGAAATTCAGTTCATGTGTCAATCCGTCCAGTGTTTATTCTCCTCATTAGGCTACCAGATGAGTTGGCCTCCTGGGATTGGTCACTAGTCAATCATTAAGTGTCCCAACCCAGAATTTGAGAATTCATCAATTGAAAATATGCTAATAGCAGTCTGTTATCTGAACTAAACCGCAAGCGTGGTAAACAGCAAGTAGAGCGGAGGGACGTGAAAGGGCTTTTTGACGTGACTATTTTGCTCTTTAAATTTGGCTAAATTCCAACGTGATTTCGGCGGTTCCACTGTAAATTCCACGTCGCTTCACCTCCAGCTAGATGGAGAGCACAAAGGGGGCAAAGTGTGTTTGGGCTGCCTTAAAAAGTGCTACCTGATCTGCTGTGTGCCCCCAGGCTCGGAAGTGTAAATCTGCTGGGTCGCATGCCAGCTGGAGAAGACCAAGAAGAAGAGGAAGGGGGCGGAGGGAGGGAGGGATAGGGCGCCGTTCCTTTGACCATTTTTCCCGTTTGATGCTTTTCAAACAAGTGCCAAAAGCAATAAGAGCGAGGTTTTTATACGTCGCTTAAATGTTTTTCCACGCTTGGAAATGAAAGGTTTGTCGAAAGACATTGTTGACGCTTGCTGGGGGGCATCGAGCGTGGAAGTTCTAACCTGAGGCAAGGCTAGCCGAGGCCTGCTCCATAGACGCCCCGCCGACTATATTTGCCAGACAAACGAGTGAAGATGGGTCGTAGATAGACGAACAATTTAAAGACATTCCAAGCTTCTTTAAGATGTTGGTATGCAGAGACCACAAGAAAGAATGCAACCAAATTGCCCTTAAACATTGATTCAAAGCTACAGAAGAGTAGAAGAACTTTTTAAAAGCAGTGTAAATGCAAAAGTAATACCGTATTTTCTCGCATATTTGTCACTCAAAAAATGAGGACCGAATCAAGAGAACGGCTTATATGCGCATAAATTAGACTTGACATGCACGAAACTGCAAGGTGACAGACGGAACGCCATAACGCAAGACAGTGTGGCCGATAAGGTAATTTATTTCAGAATTGAGAAAAGATAAACAGATAAAACGCTAAGCAAAATTTATTTTGACATCTATGAATGAAATTCAAGGAAAAACGTATCTTCCATAAAACGTGAAAAAAACTCTCTTGTGCCTGCCATTGCTCGCTCATCTTTTCCAGGGATGCCAAAACTAGATCGCTATGGACACACTTCCTGGTTGTACTGGTCACATGACTTCCTTTTAGAATTTGTCGGAATGTGCAATCCAGCAGACGATCCTTTCGATTCATACAGTATCTCCGAAAAACAACGTGCGATGAGTTTTCTTAAGATTTTCCCTTCAAAATAACATTTGTACTCCCTATTAAAACCACGAATATGGAGGTGAAAATTGTGAATCAGAAATTGTAAAATTTAACGATTTTAAGGGTACGGCTTATAAGCGGAGGTGGCTTGGTTTTCTAAGGATTTTTTTGACTTCTCCATTTTTTTCTGTTACTCTTTTCTTAGCCTAGTGACCCTTCCCTAAAACCATGAATATGGAGGTGAAAATTGTGACTCAGGGGGCGTCTTATACGAGGGACATTGTAAAATTCAGCCATTTTAAGAGTGCGGCTTATATGCGAGAAAGTACGGTACATTTGGTTGGGTTAAATTTATCTAGTGAAAAAATTACAGGAATTGTCAGTAGTAGAGTCCAAATCTTTAAAGCGCCTTCTGTTATGTGTGATCTCTGACAACAACGAATGAGAGAATAACAGATGAAAGGCATAAAAAAATGAGGCATAAGTTGGTCCAAAAGAGGATTGTTTGAGCATGGCAGGGGTCCTTGTTTAACTATAAGGCATCCTCTTTAGCAGCCAATCAAAAGAGCAAAAGAAAAAGGGGATTATTTGTGGTCTGAACGGCGGGGGACTAGCGACATCAAGGACTAGCGACCGTGCCAAAGAATCTTTAGCATTGGGCTGGCAATTTTTATTTATTCCCGGGAGTGCATCTGCTGGTCAGGCCATTGAGCGGGACCACCGAGAGGCTCGTTACTCTGACAGCTTGACTTGACAGCCGCTTTGGCGATTTGGACTCTTTGGCGAGTTGACACCCGGCGTTTGAATTCGTGCACAATTGAGCGAGTTACAATTGAGCAGCCCGCCACCCGTCTCGCGGTTTGTTTACGTTTGTGAGTTGTTTTGTTTGCCCCCTCGCCTCCGGGTGACAATTCACACCCCGCCGCAGGTTCAACGGCAGGGCACGGTCGTCCCGGCAAGTTCATTAGCGCGAGTGCTCGGACTGCGACGACCCGATCGCTTCCCGAACTTTGCGAACAACACCGATTTGTGTTTCCGTACGGTCCTTTAGTTAGTTTGTTTGTTTTTTTTCCCATCGATGCTCAATGTTGCAATTGTGTATTCTGTTCCCCAGTACATTAGCAGTGTGTGTACTTTAGGGCAGTTAGTAAAAAAGGAAAAAAAAGGACAGCACTTCACTCTGACAGGGGAACAGATTGCCTTTTCACTAAGCACTCGCAGGAAGCAATCAAACAGAAAATTGCCCTGGAAAATTGCTCGTTCTGAGTGACTGAGCGGTAATGGAGGTCCTCGGCCGGGGAACGCGTATGCGAGTGGGCCGGCGCATGAATGGAGCGAGTGACCCAATGAATGGAGGCCACTGTGGCCGATGGTGACACGATAGTAGCCGGGTTATCTGGACACTCAATCGCCACTTCCTGGTAGCATTAAGCGAGCTTGTTCAGGTAGGAAGACATTCTCTTGATGACGGCTGTTTCGAGGGACAGCTGTTACTGTGCTTCAAATGTTTTGTTTTATCGTTCAAGACGGGATTTTGATCATATCTGTCAACTTGTAAGTTTTTTTCCCCCGTATTTTATACGTTTTTTATCATTTTAAATTGTGTACGCAAGGGAAAGCATCAGTTCGCATTCGACTTTGAGTTTGATTTATTTATTAAGGGACAGCACATATTAATGAACATATTCATATTCATGTTAATCAACACATACATATATATAAATATGTAAGATTGTAGCCGAGGGCTAATTTGCATATTTAGTCTCTTGTGCAGGTTAAAAGTAAATGATGACATACTCGCACACACGTAGTACAATTTTAGACAGCGTTGTGATCGCAACATTTGTATGGGATTTTTTAATATTTTTTTAAAGTACGTTTTTCAAGTCTATTCTGGATCGTTTCGGTCACTGGTAGCAGAGGAAAACAGGATCGTCGATTGCTAATATTATCATGCTTTAAGCATGATGTCCGCACGCGCATCAGTCACGTCCGCCTTAGAATCTTGAATTTAGTGCATACAAAAAGCGCACCGACTGATTCTCGATTTTAAAGTGCGCCCTATGGGAGTAAATATTCCGCGTTGTGTTTGTATGGTTTATTATCGCTTAATATGGTGAATTGCAATCATTAATAAGGGGAGCCAATTGGTATCTTTGATTCAGTTTGTTTTCACCCTTTAGATCGTCGGCTGTCGAGGCCCCTAATTGTGCCGGGGTACCCGGAGAACATCACGGCGTCAGTGAGCGCTCAGGCCAAGCTGATGTGTAAAGTCCATCGCCCTGCATCCACCAAGGTGCAGTGGTTGAAAGTGGGGCTTGGTGAGCCAGGCCAGGGCGGACCACCGCGTCTCAGACCACTCACGGTGAGTGATGATTGACAGACAGATAACCCCAAAAGTCACCTAGCTAAAATACGCCTCGTCTCCAGCCCCTGCAAAGCAATATGTCCAAGGTGAACGTTCTGCATCTGTACAACATCAGCCTGGAGGACGCCGGCGAGTACGTCTGCATGGCTGAGAGCAAACACAGAGGCAAAACCGTGCAAGCTATGCAGTCAGCGTGGCTGAAAGTTCTACCAGGTAAGACACTGTCCAAAAATTCCCGTCTAACTGACAGATATCACCTGCCTGAATTTGTAACACCTCAACCTTCTCACACAGGGGCCATCATTTCCAAAACAATGGATTCAGCCAAAGCAGCAATTCCACAAGGTAATGCCAATCATGAAGACTTTTTTTCAAACATGACAATACTTTTGAATAGAAGTGGTGAGAAATTTTAGAAGAAGGTCGGAAAGTGAGACCTCTAGATCTTGGTAAACATTTACCAAACCCCTTGCGCCGGTGCTCGGTTTAATGTCACGCTTTGACATGTTCATTAGCTTCATTCTCTCCTACGCGTTTGTTTAACATGAACTGGGGTAACAGTGGTTTTGCAGCCATCGCTTGGTCGATCTCCACCTCTCAGTAATCCACAAAAGGGACGACAACATAAAGGAGCTCAATAAGTGGGGGTGGGTCAAGTCGGTCCGTCCTCGTCTCCATGGCGATGTCATTGTTTAGGGGTGCGATACAACGGAAGGGTGGCCGACTGCCTTTAAAAAATTCGATGAAGAGGTAACCCGTTGACTGGTCTGATTTGCAGACTCATTGTCCACAAGTAGTTTTTGTTCAAGCTTTGTGAGAGTGATCTTCTCATCATCTTTTGTGATATTTCACAGAGAACCTCCTATTAGAGCCAGGAAATGTCCTGAAACTGCGCTGCGAAATGACTACTCGGCCAGGCATGGCAGTGAACTGGTACAAAACGGGAACCCGGCTAGTGCCCACGCCAAGAATCCAGATCCGAGGCGCTGTCCTGATGGTCACCGACATTACTTATGAGGATTCTGGAGTTTATGTATGCGTTCTCCGTGGAACCAGAGGACCCGTGAGGAACTTCACAGTCACTGTCACAGGTAAGGATGCAGAGGAAGTTACTAAGCGCTTCACCCTAAAGGGAAGTTGGACTGTTCCAAATGTAACAAATCAAGCCAAGGCATCAGTTCGCATTCGACTTTGAGTTTGATTTATTTAATAAGGGACAGCACATATTAATGAACATATTCATGTTAATCAACATATATATAAATATGTAAGATTGTAGCCGAGGGATAATTTCCATCTTTAGTCTCTTGTGCAGGTTGAAAGTAAATGATGACATACTCGCACATACACACATGTAGTACAATTTTAGACAGCGTTGTGATCGCATTTTTTTTCGTCTAACAGCCAGGCTTTAAGATGATTGGCAAAGAGGTTCAGGAATTGGAATTGGAATTGAGTTTCAGGTATGTGAGGCAAGGACAGAGGTGCTTTGCCTGAATGCACTCTTTTTGAAGGGAACTACTCAGTCACCTCTAGAGCCAGCCCTTGTTGATGTGTTGGAATTTTTCTGTACAAAATCTTGCAGTGGAGGAGGAGCTATGTGATGGAAGATTTTGTAAGCTAAGGTGGCATCTGCATATTTAGCAACATTGTCCCAGTTCAGGCGTTTTTTTAATTATTATTTTTTTAAATATCTGACAGTGGTGGTGCATTTTTGGTTTTCTGTCCAATACTTTCAGAGCTTGCTTATAAATGTTTTCAATCATTTTTAGTTTTGTCCTGCAGGCCAATGACCAACTTGTTAGGCAGGAAATAATGTGTGATTTGATTGTGTCAAAATAGAGTTTTGCTGTATTTCATAGATTCACTGGGCTCGGGGGATGATGACGAAGACAACGGCTTGGATGACCCATCAGAGATTGAAAATGATCAAGTTTACGTTTCGAGAGGTGAGTTAGAGGCGTATAGCAACATACTGTAGCTTCTTAAAGTCCAACCAAATGCTGAAACTTCAACTGGAATCTGGTCTTCACAGGTCCTTACTGGACCCACACCCAACGTATGGAGAAAAAGTTGTACGCCGTACCGGCGGGCAACACGGTGAAGTTCCGTTGTCCGGCCATGGGCAGTCCAATGCCCGGTATTCGTTGGCTGAAAAATGGAAGGGAGTTTAGAAGCGAACACCGTATCGGGGGCATTAAGGTAAGACCATTTTTCTCTCTCAATTCAATTGACCATCAATAAGTCTTATTGTGGTGTTTTTTTTGTTTTTTTTGCTAGCTGAGGCATCAACACTGGAGCCTGGTGATGGAGAGCGTCGTGCCGTCAGACAGAGGAAATTACACCTGCGTAGTTGAGAATAAATACGGCTCCATTTCTCACAGCTACGTCCTTGATGTCTTGGGTAAGATTCAGAAAGCTTGTGTCACTCCAGTCAGGGGGGGGAAGTTTCCTTTCGCATTTATTGTATCGAAATGTCCTGAAGAACATTTTTTATGGCGTCAGACCTGGCTCGCCTGCTTTCAAATGTAAAAAAGTAATGTTTCCCTGAGCTGAGGTTGTAAACAGTAAGTCTATAAAATGAATTAGATCTTAAAAGTTTGAATTTCAAGCCGTGCCATCTGACTGACTGTATTCATGGCAGTCCCGGCAGCGGTCATTAGTTAGCTCTTATGGAAAAAGCATCGCGCCTGCAAATGAAAGCCTCCAGTGTGAGGGGGATGATAATCGGGTGAGGGAAAGGTGACGGAGCGCCTGGCGTCGGCTGTGGCGGGCAGAATGTGGACGGTCAGGCGTCCAAAGCAGTTTTCTACCTGACCTGTGACTTGAGATGGAGGAAGGCGGCGAGGTTGTTTGTTCATTTGTTGGCTCGCCATCCACAGCGGGGTCAATTTCCTTTCCCCGGCCGACTGGGGGAAAGGACTAACGAGACGGTTAACGAGATCACAGAGCGAGACTAACCGCTGATCAAAGAAACCCCGGTGGCCAGCTGACAAATAGCTATGCCATTGAAGCTCCATTTTATCTGAAAATGCCATTTCTTTCTTATTGTGGCTCCAATGTGGCATTGACAACTACCGTATTTTCTCGCATATACGCCGTATTTGTCGCTAAAAAAAGATGACTGAATCAAGGGTAGGGCTTATATGCGTACAAATTTGACTTGCACGAAACTGCAAGGTGACAGACAAAACGTCATAACGCAAGACAATACGGCCAGTACGGTCATTTATTTCAAAATAGAGAAAAGATAAACAGATAAAACGCCAAACAAAATTTATTTTGACGTCTATGAATGAAATTCAAGAAAGAAAGAAAAACATAAAACGTGAAAAAACGTACCTGTTCACTCAGGGCACCGCCATCTTAACTACGGATGAGAAACTAGACCGCTACGGACAAACTTCCTGATTGTACTGATCACGTGACTTCCTTTTTTAATTTGTCTACGTGCAGGCAACACCGTTTAGGAATGTGCAATCCAGCAGACCATCCTTTCAATTGATACAGTATTTTAGAAATACCATGTGCGATGATTTTTCTTAAGATTTTTCCTTCAGATTAACACATTTGTACTCCCTATTAAAACCATGAACATGGAGGTGAAAATTGTGAATCAGAAATTGTAAAATTCGATTTTAAGGGTACGGCTTAAATGCGAGGTGGCTTATATGCGAGAAAATATGTATGAAATATAGTTTTCTAAGAATTGTTTTAACTTCTGCAGTTTTTCTGATACCCTTTTCTTAGCCTAGCGACCCCTGGTCTCCTTGCATCTCTAAAACGTGAGATAACAGAGCCATTTCTTTGCTCATTTCTTGCCCATTTAGAGCGCTCCCCCCATAGACCCATCCTCCAGGCAGGTCTACCGGCCAACACCACGGCAGTCGTGGGCAGCGACGTCCAATTCCAATGTAAAGTCTACAGCGACGCACAGCCACACATTCAGTGGCTCAAACACATCGAGAGGAACGGCAGTCGATACGGTCCTGATGGGACACCCTACGTCCAGGTCCTCAAGGTTGGTGATTTTTCTCTATTTTTTGTCTGGACTGTTATTTTTACGGGTTGTAACTTCGTTTTTTTCTCTGATATTTGACGTAGACTGGCAGTCTGAACACGTCCGAGGTGGAGGTCCTCTATCTGTCTAAAATCACGATGGATGATGCAGGAGAGTACACATGTTTGGCTGGAAATTCAATCGGTTATACCTACCAGTCGGCCTGGCTCGCCGTCCTGTCAGGTAAAGGAAAACTTATTCCTTTGGGGGATTTGACCACATCTGGTGCCAAGTTTGAACGACTAATGAATGGATTCCGTCCCGCAGAGGAAGAAGCCGTAGACGCCGCGGACGCCATCGAGACAAAGTACACCGACATCATCATCTACGCCTGCGGCTTCCTGGCTCTGGCCATGGCCATCGTCATTGTGGTCTTGTGTCGGATGCAAGTCCAGCCAAGACGTGAGCCGTTCGACGTCCTTCCGGTGCAGAAGCTTTCAAAGTTCCCGCTGCGCAGACAGGTGCGTAATACGCAAAAGTTCAACTGCGCAATTCACGAGAAAGAGATCACGGAACCCTTTGTTTCCCGTTTCAGTACTCGGTGGACTCGAATTCATCGGGGAAGTCCAGCGCGTCTCTAATGAGGGTGGCTCGCTTGTCATCCAGCTGCTCTCCCATGCTGGCCGGAGTGATGGAATTTGAATTACCCTACGACCCCGATTGGGAGTTCCCAAGAGACAAGTAAGATACCGATACCATTGTAGACTTCGCTTGAATGTATCATGTAAAAAAAAAAATCTGTCTTGAGCTTCAAAAACAGTCATTTCTCCACAGCTTGGGTTAAGTACCCAGGGCTTACTCACAAAATTTTAAATTGTAGCTTTCTGGTCATGCAGGGGACTAAAAAGAAACCGATGTTTGAAGAAATGGGCGCCCCAAATTATGCCTGTGTACAATTTTCACTTGAAGGCATTTATTTTTAACCAACCCCTGTCGTCTTTCATAGCTTGACACTTGGGAAACCTCTGGGCGAAGGCTGCTTCGGCCAAGTGGTTAGAGCCGAGGCCTACGGCATTAACAAGGATGCTCCCAACCAGGCAACTACCGTGGCTGTTAAAATGCTCAAAGGTAAAACCAAACCCTTCAAGTTATATCTTCTAAAGAAGTTAGTTGAAGTCCCTGCAGATGTGAAAATATATATTTTATCGTCAAAGATGATGCCACGGATAAAGATCTGGCAGACCTCATCTCAGAGATGGAGCTGATGAAGGTTATGGACAAACACAAGAACATCATCAACTTGCTTGGAGTCTGCACACAGGACGGTGAGTTAAGACCCAGGACGACTTGACCAAGCCCTGAAAAACTGGTCGTTGATCAGTTTTCCCGTTATTTTTGCTCCCTCACCCGGAAAACCAGGACCTCTGTATGTCCTGGTGGAGTACGCCTCTAAAGGCAGTCTGCGAGAGTACCTGCGAGCGCGTCGGCCACCGGGCATGGACTACACTTTCGACGTTACCAAGGTGCCTGAGGAGCAGCTCACCTTCAAGGACTTGCTGTCTTGTGCCTACCAGGTGGCCCGAGGGATGGAGTATCTGGCCTCCAAAAGGGTAGGTCTTAACTTTAAATGGACAAAAATTGGACCCAGTCGCTCAGTACACACAACTCGCATAACACGAACAACCACAGTAGGTAATAATCATCATAATAGACCGTATAAACCAGGGGCGCTCACCCTGTTTTGCTCCAAGATCTACTTTTCAATGAGCCAACCTCCCGTGATCTACTTTGTTGTTAGGGTTAGAATTCAGGGGTGTGCAAACAAGTTCAGGTTTTTCATCCGCAGACACTTTAACCAATGGGGGTTGTGCTGAAATGAGAAGCAACTCATTGCAATCCAATGATTGCACTTCTAACATATCACATTTAGATTAGGTTAGATTAGATAACTTTAGTCGTCCCATATTTGGGAAATTTTACTGTCACAGTAGCAACAGGGTGAGAATACAGACACAGCAAAAGACATTTTAGACATAAATAAATAGGTAATAAATAATTAATTAAATAAATAGATGTACCACCATTTCTCTTTTTTACAGGCCACTGACAAAGCTCAGCATTTATTATTAATTAATGATATTCTTTGCATTAGACTCTATCAACATGTGTATATGGGAGCTCTAGCGATTCATAATTAGCGTAGCTAAGGAAATCGACAGAATGGAGGGATCCAAATGTTATTGTCATGCGATCTACCAATAGTACCTTGGCGATCTACCAATAGTTCCTTGGCAATCGCCATCTACGTAATGGGCACCCACGATATAAACCATTCCTTTCTACTACGCCTTCTCCACACCCGCACACTCTTGTGCCCATGACAAGATTGCAACTCTAGATTGGCTCTCGTCTGGTAATTTTAAATAAAAATATTGCTTACAATGCCACAATTTAGTGGCGGTTGCAACAATGAACCGCAAAACAGCACAAAGATATCAGATTTGGACGATGGTTTCTCCAGTGTTTAAACTTGTTTATTTAGAGTAAAAGCCAGATGGTTTGTGGTCAGTGGCTCCGGGCCACTTGCTGCAGCTTTGGATGTTAATTCAACCGCCAGAATGCAGTTGCGAAGAAACGGCGCCAACCACGTAGGAAACTCAAAATCGGATGTCCCGTAAGGGTCAATATCTCTAAATTGTTCATGTTTAAGTGGAAGGGTAATTAACTGTCTACATACTTGGAATTCACAGTTGGGCTAGCATAGACATTCCTAAAGACGTGAAAATGCGTATTTGCTGCCGAAGGAGTTAACGCCTTAAGATCAATACCCCAGATGGGTCTTTTTCGCCTTCTTCTAGAGCCCCACCAGCACCCATCTTTTGGTTGATTTCCCAGCATACTCTCTCTTTGCGCTCTCACTTATCAACATGCTTCTTTGTCCAGCAGCCACGGTCTGAGACTCTTGTGCTGTTTACTCTCCTCCACCCATCTGTCGCTCCTCGCCATCTTCAGGCTTTTGTCCCTTTTAGCGCCGCCATAAATCTGTTAGCAAACAGACTGTCTGGGCGGAGGCATCAGGTTTCTGGGCTGTGAGGCCACTGCCAGAGCCTGAAAGCAACCCTCCATTATGGGGAGGCCCGCAAACCGAGGCCGGTCCTGCAAAAAAAAAAGCCTGAGTCTATTTCGAAAGAAAACCAAAATAAGCTTTAATGACACCCATTCAAGTTGAATAAAATGTGCCTTTCACGGGGTTTTCTATATAAAGATGTTTGCGTTGAGGAAAATACCACATATATGTTGACCTACGTATACAGGAAAAAGCAAATGGTCAGCACTCTTGCCTGGGGTTCTGGGTTTGAATCTTAGCTTCAGCATTCCTGTGGTATTTCTAAATGTATTTGTGTTTCTTCTTCATACGAAGAACGAGAATATCATTTTTGGATGAAATGTGGGTTTATTCGGTCATCGCAACACTACGCCACGCATGCCGAAGGGTACCGCACAATGCTACTAGATGAAACCTGACCAGTTCTCACTTCTAATGTTGAACATCTGATATTCCCCCAAAGATGGAGGGGTCTTTTTTTCTCGGTTTCCTCTCAGGAACAACCAGACAAGAAAAACTTTGCGTTTGGTTCAAGCTTTTTTTTCATCTACTACAAGGGTGTCAGACTCGGGTTGGTTCGCGGGCCGCTTTAACGTCAACTTGATTTGACGTGGGCTGGACCATTTTAGATATAATATTTAGATTTTGTTTTTTATAAATGGATTAAAAGAACTGGATTAAAAGCCCTGAATATTCTGTTTTTTTATAGATCTAAAACAATGTTTATTTTAGCTTTTTATATATATTTTTAGATTTTACAAAATAATTTTTGAACTAAAAACACAGAAAAAATGGATTAAAAATTTACAATTATTGATTTAAAAGGGGGAAAATCATGAAATTGAATATACATCTATACTCTTCATTTTTATTTCATCCTAAAACAGAAAGTTGGCACTCATGATTTACTTTCCCGGGCCACACAAAATGATGCGGCGGGCCAGATTTGGCCCCCGGGCCGCCACTTTGACACATGGTCTACTATGAGTCTGTTTTGCTTGACCAGAATGGATGCAGAGTATTCAAGCCCCTCTTCCGTGGGGGTCTTTGTATTTGTTTTTACAGTGCATTCATCGAGATTTGGCAGCCAGGAACGTTCTAGTGACAGAGGACAACGTGATGAAGATCGCCGACTTCGGACTGGCGAGGGGCGTCCACCAGATCGACTACTACAAGAAGACCACCAACGTGAGCCTCGCCCACTTTGCTCTTGACGTCCAGACGCCGCTCAGATGGCTAACTCTTGATTGGCGTGAAGCTTAATGGGACGTAATTAGAAAGGAGGGCAGGGTGGCGGGGGTGGGGGGGATTCAGCTCTGGCCAGACTTTAGCGAGGGAGGTGTCTTTTACAGTCAGACAATGAAAGTTGTACTTTTTAATGCATGCAGCTGTGTTGGCTGGGCAACTCAGGGGTGGGGTTCTAATGCGTGTCTGCGCCCCCCCCCCCGATGCAGGGACGCCTGCCAGTGAAGTGGATGGCACCGGAGGCCTTGTTTGACCGGGTCTACACCCACCAGAGTGACGTGTAAGCACCACACGGCGCCGTAGACAAAAACCTTTCCAACCGTCCCTTGAATAAAATCTCCCGATCTGGCAGGTGGTCCTTCGGCGTGCTCATGTGGGAGATCTTCACCTTGGGGGGTTCGCCGTACCCCGGTATTCCCGTGGAGGAGCTTTTCAAATTGCTGAAGGAAGGACATCGCATGGACAAGCCGTCCAACTGCACCCACGAACTGTAAGATGGAACGCAAAGTTTTTCGGCCTGCTCAGTTTTCTAACCCTTTTTTTTTATTAATATGAAGCTATATGATGATGCGTGAGTGCTGGCATGCGGTTCCCACCCAGAGGCCCACCTTCAAGCAGCTGGTGGAGCAACTGGACAAGGTGCTGCTGTCCATCTCTGATGAGGTAAGATGATAATCCGATGGTCACGCCGCCATTTTTTGTGTTTTGTTTTTGTGACGTCAAGGAAGCAATCATAAGCTTTGACGTATTGGTTCAACATCAGCTTTTTTTTTTAAACATACCGTATTTTCACGACTATATGGCGCATCGTATTTTTAGCCGCAAACAAACAAAGGACGCACCGTTTTAGATGCATATATATTATATATGAATATCTAACCGCAATAGCGCTGGCTACCGGAAGCAGCCCCAGACTCTTATTTCCGGTTTCCGGTGCGCAGTGACTGCTGGGAAATATAGTTCTTGCATGCTACACTCACACGCTAAAAACACGTTTTTAAAAAGGCAACAGAAGCAAAACTGAGTTTGGTTGTACTTTATTTAGCCATTTTACAACTTACTCACGTCATCATCACCCACAAATCCATCAAAGTCCTCATTTTCTGTGTCCGAATTGAACAATTTTCCAAATCAGTCATCGAAAACGCAGAGTTTTATACGTTCGTCCAGGCGGCCACAATCCATTCGCAAATAGTAGCTAGCTGGTAGCTAGCGTAACTTTTCCAACGGTGCTTTCCAAGCTTCGTCATGCTGTGTTGATGTCCATGTATACAGGCCACAATCCATTGGGTGTATTGACAAAAGAACTACTACATATCCCAGCAGTCACTGCGCAGTATTTTGTCTACGGGAAAATAGTAGAGTCGGTGTACCCTATCGACTGATTTATTTTATTTTATCGTGATAAGAATTTTAGTATTAGTCCATATATAAAGCGCACTGGATTATAAGGCGCCCTGTCTATTTTGGAGAAAATGTAAGACTTTTATGTGCGCCTTATAGTCGTGAAAATACGGTAATCTTTTGCCCATCTGTCAGTTTTCCGACCAAAATATAACCCCAAATTTGCCCTCTCCTGGAGTGCGCTAACACACATGCATGCCAGATGGCCTCCATTCTCGCACCGGGATGTAAAATTTGGCGCAAAACCCCAAAAAACTAAACAAAATGCTTTCTATCCAGTGTGCGCAGCAATTATATGTTATTGATTTCTTGATGAACAACAGATGTTCTCGGAATGGCGCGTAAAAGCAAAGTCGCCACAAATGAGTCCGACGCCGCTCCAAAAAACCGCCACTGGCACCACATTCTGCAGAAAAAGAAAACATCCAAACTCTATTTCCGGGGCACTACAATAAAAAAACATGTCATTACAAAACTGCCACTCTAAAAAGTCCAGCTAAGCGCAATATCCACGTATGTGGACGCTAGAATTTATGGCATTACAGACACTCCCCTACTTACGAACGAGTTACGTTCCGAGCGATTGTTCGTAAGGTTAATTTGTTCGTAAGTTGCTTCAGTGCTATATTTTGTAATATAATTTATGTTTAAGGCCTATATAAGTATATTGAAGGTTTATATAAGTATGTTTAAGGCTTGTATAAGTAACACACAGTATGTACATGTACGTAATAAGATAAATAAAATGAAGTTTAACTTACTTTTGGAAGATGAACTCGATGCTTAAGGAGATGATGGAGGAAGAGGAGGATTTTATATCATGCGAGGGTCTTCATCGTCGCTGGAATGGGCTTCAAAAGTTACTTCCTCCTCCATAACTTCAATGTAGGAAGAAGTTGAGGGTCGAGGAGAAGAAGATGAGGGTTGATGAGTATCTTCCTTGGAGGATTTACTAGAAAGTGACCGAAAGAAGCGATCTAACGACGACGTTTGCACCGTTTTCTTCTTATTTTCATCATAAATGATGAGGTAGCACTGTATGGCATCATTCAATTGATTTGCAACCTTTGTGCAAAGTTCAATATTTGGGTCTTGCTGCTCGAAGAGTGTGATGGCCTTATCTATGAGCGAATTTCTTCGTGGTATTAGCGGCGGAAAGAAGCACTACTCGGAAAAAGGCGCGCAATACAAAATCGAACTTACAAACATTTTTCGACATAAACGCAATTTGCAGACATGTTCGTATGTACCGTTGTTCGTAAATCCAATGTTCGTAAGTAGGGGAGCGTCTGTATTTTTGGACCAATGACGGATGCCCGAAAGCTCCAAATTCCCGCAGTAAATTTTGTATTGTTCTAATTTCCCCGCTCATTAACATGTGCCTTCTTTCTCTCTGTCTCGGTACAAGCAGTATTTGGACCTGTCGACGCCTTTCGAGCAGTACTCGCCGTCATGCGAGGACACGTCCAGCTCGTGCTCCTCGGACGACGACTCGGTTTTCGCTCACGACGCCGTTTCTAACGAGCCTCGCCTGCTCGGCTACCGGGACGCGCCGTCATGCGGGGACGCCAAGACGGCGCTCCGATAGGAGCCCCTAAACCGGCAGAACTTGCCCCCCCCTCCCCCAGGAAGACGCTACACAAACAGAGCACTGAGGACCGAGACGTACTTTAAAACCCCCCGAGCGGGGACGTTGGAGGTAACCGCGGCACTAAAAAACACACCCGAAGAAATGCCAGGAGTCGGAATCTTCTTTTGAAAGACGTTTTTGTTTTAACAAGGAAAAGAAATATAGATTTATTTTGCTATGTTAAAGAAAGGAAGCGATTGTTAATTATAAAGCTCTCTATATAAGATTATTTTACTTTTCTGTTGCTTATTTAAAAGAAAAAGTCTTAAATCTCAGGATCTCTTGTGCTTAAAAGAAAGAAAAAAAAAAGGTGGAAGAAGTGCCTGAATTTACGATTTCCTGTGAATATATTAGAATAACTAAAGTATTGTATGTATATATATATATCTATATATATATATCATCCGGCGGTGACGCAAATACAATTGCCTTTATAAATTATTTTGTACGACACAATCGAGTCACGCCTCAAATGTTTGGACCAAAACAAACAGAAAAAAATCTTTCATTCATTTTCTGTAGCGCTTATCCTCACCGGGGGTGCTGGAGCCTATCCCAGCCAGCTTTTGGCAGCATGCAGGAGGCACCCTGAATTGATCGCCAGCTAATCGTATAGCATAAAGCTCACACTAGGAGCAATTTAGTGTTCAATTACCCTACCGAGCAAATTTTGTGGGATGTGGGAGGAAACTGGAGTACCCGGAGAAAACCCACACAAGCCCAGGACCCATGTGCAAACTCCACACAGGGATGTCCGATCGAACCCTTATCTCATAACTGTCAGGCTAAAAATATGCATAATTAATTTCATTTCTTTTTCTTCTAACTGAATTCTGATTGAATTTTTTTTTAAACAAAACAAATGTTTGTCGTATTCAGAATTTTGGAGGCTTCAGGATACAAAGGCTTCCTATTTTAGGGACATGGGGGCACAGGGGCGGGGTGCGTTCTTCTGAATGTAAAAGCTAGTGTGATTTATTTGAAATAGAAGAGCATCCATAGAAAGGAACTGGAGAGGAGGATGGTGGAAGGGGAGGGGGGTTCTCATTGGTCATTCCTTTTGTGAGCCACTAACCCTTCACCCAGGCCCCAGAGTGGTCCCCGGGTGGGTCCCCGTGCGGTTGGGACAATGAGAGCCTTTAAAACGGGCGTGTCTGCTGTCCCGTCGGCGCTTGTGTGCAAATGAAAAGGGGCTCTTATTATGTTAATAAAAGACATACCCTGATACCACCCCACCCACACAAAGCTAACCTTCCAGACCCCCAAACAAACACCCCCACTATCTTATGGCCAGGGTGCAATCTTTGAAAAGAAATGTCTTAATTCATGTACTCCAATAAGACCAGCTGCAGATCACACCGGTGTATCCTTCTTTTTTTTTTTGCATAGCATTTTTTTATTCATTCATTCATTTTCCAAAGCGCTTATCCTCACAAGAGGGGTGCCGGAGCCTATCCCAGCTGACAAGGAAGGGGGACACCTTGAATTGATGGCCAGCCAATCGCACAGACAACCATTCGCAATTACACTTGGGGGCAATTTACAGTGTTCAACCAGCCTACCCTGCATATTTTTGGGACGTGGAAGGAAATCGGAGTACCCATAGAAAAGCCACGCTAACCCAAGTAGAACATGCAAACAAGGTCCGAACCTGGGAAATCGCTTTACCACTCGTCCTTTTAATTTTATGAATACTTTTATATTTAGATGGAGATGTTGGGTTGTTGTTTCATAAATGGCAGCACCTCGTTTGTCCGCGTAGAAGAAGAAAAGCAAGAAGAAGTGACGTGAGAGAGACGAGAGACAGACGGGCGCTGAGGAGGAGACACGGCCAGACAAAACCGGGGGGGTTCAAAGGTCAAGAGGAAGGGTGGAGAGGGCAGTGGGCGTCCTCGTCAGCTTTTTCAAGCCCTTGCGTCTTATCTCGCCGCGTGCTTCACATGATCGCTTCTTGTAGCACATTCAAAGACGCTGTGTGGTCTTCTGTGTGTGTGTGTGTGTGGGTAGAATCACTCGCCCGCGATAAATCTCAGTCAGTCGGCACGTCGAAGGCACCCTGGGGTCTTCGTGCAGGTCATTTTAAAGGAGTCCCAACGCTGTCTGGGCTCTTAAATGCCTAAAGTTGGATTGGCTATCCAACAAGTGAACTTGTGGTTTTTACCGAAAATCAATTTGACCTAACAACGTTAAACTCGGTGGGCCCATTTACGACGAAGAGACCCACACATGGAAAAAAAAAAAAGTCTGCCAGGAAGGCACAGAAAGTCTGCTGTTCTGGTTTGAGACATTCTTTTTCCAATCATTTTTTCACCATTTTGAGCTGTTTATATGCTGCGTCCATTCCCAAAAGCGCTTAGTCCGGTCATTCTGTCTAACTCAACAGTGTCAGGAATAACTAAAGCAACAATCTCCTTCCGGCAAATGAGAATTTTGGCCTTTCCATGGCAACGTGGGGGTTCCAATCATACTTTTAGCCACTTAAATCTGTGAACACTTCCTGGAAAAAAATCAAATAAAATAGTATAGTACATTTTTAACCCTATATTTTGGAGTATGATTTTTAAAAAAAACATGCCCCATGTTTGGTTAAAAGTTTAAAACAACATGTTCCTTTCGTGTGTGTGTGTGGAGCCAGCTAGTGATTTTACAAGGCTGTCATTATGCTTCCATGCGCTTACGTTCCGGGCCAATGAAAACAGCCTTTGACTTCCATTTCCCCGATTGCATGTACGGCTCAAAATAACTCCGTCTCAGCACTGTCGTCCGTCTATCCGTGATCCGTTTTCTCATTAGAGGCAGCGGGGAGGGAGGGACACACCCGGACTGGTCGCCGGTCAATCACTAACACACTGGTGGTGCTATCAGTGTAATTTTTTTAAATTTTAAATCTGTCCTGTTCAGCTACTTAGACTCAGAGAATGTGAGTGTCCTTATAGACAAAGTAAGTGGAATATTTACTGTTTCTCCTTTTTTTATTAACTTATTTTTAATAGACAAAGTAAAAGGAATATTTACTCTTTCTCCTTTTTTAAATCTTATTTTTGATCTACAAAAATATATTGTTCCTTTTTTGAATGTTTTTTAATTCTATTAATAAAATAAAACTAAATATTTTTTGTTTTTCATGTAAATATACCTATAGTATTTTACTAAATATATTTTCTGTTATTCTGATTTTTTAAAATGCAAATTATATTTAATTTCCTGTTCTTTTTTAGAAAAGAAAGATAAAAACATTAGATACATTCCTTTCCTCTTTTAATTTTTTTTAATGAGAAAATCTAAATACACTATTTACTGTTTTCCCATTTTAATTTAAAAAAGCTATAACAATCAAACATAAAATAAGAAAATAAAAAATACAAGAGAATATTTGCCAATAAGAGACTCAAAAAGAGGTTTTGGACAAATCTTAATATCTATAAATAATCTAGTGGCAATCCGGAAATGACACATTCATTATTCGATTAATTGTAGACATAAAGTTGAGAGGACAGGACAAACCACCTCGTAGAGCGCGGTAAGCAAGCCGCCATCTTTTCCACATTCAATATGGCGGCGGGACAATATGGGCGTGGTTTCGACCAGTTTACACACAGCTGGGTAAATTACGCACATGCGCAGTCTCTCGCCCTTTGGAGCAGCCATTTCTATATGGACGCCATCGAGGTAAGGCGTAGGGCAATTTACTCGCCTAAGTGCATTTTTATCACGATACCGGTAGATTTATTAGGACTAAATTGAGCCCAAAACGCCAACAAATCTGTTAGTTTAATGCCAGGTTGAACACACCGTCGACAAAGTAAGTTTGGGCTCCTTTTCCTCACCGGCTGTGTGCCGCATGTGACTAGCTAGCTATCTTAGCATTAGCTCGCGACGACGCTCCCCATTTGACTTAAAAGGTATTTTCCATTATTGAGTCGTTTAATGTAATCAAACAAAGCCGAGACATCAACGCACAGTTTGCTGGGCATAGGCTCACTCAAAAATGACATCCAGATGTAATTGTTCTATTTTCACAAAAAAAAATGTTAAGCCAACTTTCTTAGCTGTTAACATCAGTCTGTATATTTAATCGCTTTGACTGGAAAAGGGAAAATAGCACGGATCACTCACTAACTTATTTTCATTCTTTATCTTGATCATTTAACACATTTCATGTAAGATTTCTCTTTCCGATAATTGTTTGGCAACACCCAAATAGCTTAGTTAAATCAAGTTTTCCTTGTTTAGCATCAACATGTAGCTCTTCCCCCGTGCCATGTACACTCGCACTATTGAGGTTACAGGAAAGGAGACTGGGCCAGCCAGATCAAGGTAAACTACTTCCCAAAAAAAATACACTTAAGCCTATCTATTGAATTTCCAGTCTCTATATGTTAACTTTTGCTCTTTTTGTTGTTGCAAGTTTTCCCTGTTTATCATCAACGTGCAGCTCTTCCTGTGTGCCCACAACACTCCCACTCGCACCCTTGAGGTTACAGGAGAGGGGATTGGCTCAGACTAAGGTAAAACTACTCCACCTTAGCCTATTTGTTGAATCATCAGGCTTTATTTATAATAACTTTTTCACGCAACAGGTCCGCATCCAGGCTGGAGGGTCAAGTGATCTTCCTCACAGGCTGCCTGCTTGAAGATGCTTCTGAACTTCTTATATAGGTAAAGTCCACAGCTCTCCTGCTTGTGCTGGCAAAGTGATAGGCCAGACCCCTCAGGTAAGGATCTTATTTTTAAAGATTAGAAACTTCATTTAATGTTAACATTAAATGAAGTTTCTAACGTAGATTTTGGTACAATTAGTTTTAAAAACTAAAGTGTACCAAAATCTACATTAGAAACTTCATTTAATGTTAACATGAAATGGAGTTTCTAACGTAGATTTTGGTACAATTAGTTTTAAAAACTAATTAGTACCAAAATCTACGTTAGAAACTTCATTTCATGTTAACATTAAATGAAGTTTCTAACGTAGATTTTGGTACAATTAGTTTTAAAAACTAAAGTGTACCAAAATCTACATTAGAAACTTCATTTAATGTTAACATGAAATGGAGTTTCTAACGTAGATTTTGGTACAATTAGTTTTAAAAACTAATTAGTACCAAAATCTACGTTAGAAACTTCATTTAATGTTAACATGAAATGAAGTTTCTAACGTAGATTTTGGTACAACTAGTTAAGTATTTGTTTCCAAGTGTGGATTTAAGAAAAAAAAAAACACAGAAGAAAAACCTTCCAATTCTGTGTTTTTTTTTTTCATTTTTATACTTATAATAAAACAGAAATCAAGCCATAAAATTAGTGGTTTTTTTGCCTAAGTGTTTTTTCTTGTCTGCAGGTGGAGAAAACTGTCTACATCAACCAACATGATGACTAAGTGTGCAATAATTAAAATGTGTTCTTGTTAATAAAGAATTTGAACTTTTCATGTTACTTGCATTCTTTTGCTAGGTAAATGAAGTAATAGACATGTGTACAATTCAAGAACTTTATTATTTTCCACAAAATTGTTGCAGTAGTGTACACCATCCAACAATAACTCCTCCTTGGATTCCTGGAAGAAAAAAAAGTCAAAATCTATACACCAAGTCTAACAATAAATGTTTTTACTAAGTTATTTTTTATAATAAAGAAACTTACCATCTCTTTTGCTCAGTCAGGAGGCCTTCATCCCACTGCAAAAAAAGGCAAGCATCAATAAAGCCACAGGAGGGAAAAATGGAAATATTACGTTTGCTTTTTCTTTTTATCCAAGTCTATAACAGGGATTTCTAACTTTAGTCCTCAAGGACTCTTACCCAGTGTATTTTCCATATCTTCCAACACACCAAAACTAAATGATCAAGCTCCGGAACAGCTTGCTGACGAGTTGATCATTTGATTCAGATGTGGTGGGAGATATGGAAAACATACCGGAGAAGTACCCGAGAGGATGTTGGTGTCAAAGACTCACCTTTTTGGGGCAGGTTGGTCTTGTCACCTCTCTTTAGCGTTGATTTGGTCAACTTGGGTGAATCCTGAAGAGAAGCAAGATACAAAATGAGTTAGGTTTAGTACACATTACATGAAAATAATAAATAAAATAACCTGAAACACTTGGGTCCTACTTCTGCCTTGACAGCTTTCACCTGCTTTGTCATCCTTTCCACCATCTCCGTGGCTCTACAAAACACAACAACAAGATTATTTAACCATTTTGATGCACAAATGACCCACATTCAATTCCCATAGATGTTTTTCAGTCGTTGATTTTTTAAACAAATAAATATTCCCAAAAGCTTCATTTTTTCTCTTACACTGAAGAAAAATGGTTACTTTATCATATGTTTAAATTTGATTCAAATATGACCCCTGCGCTTTTGTTGAATGTCTATTAGGCTTGGACAATACCACATTTAAAACTAAAAATGAAAAGATCCAAGCCCTGAGGTCTTCCTATAAAAAAGTGAAGGGGAAAAACAAGCCTAGGGTAAAAAGGGAATATAGCATTCTATGTATAAGTGTACAGTTTATTCCTTACACCTCCACTGATGGCACTTGTGCGGGTGCGAGTTAGTTATCTACACAAGTTCTTGCTATTAAAAATCAACACCAAGCCAGAGTGTTTTCATTAAAAATTAGAATGTATCAGAATGGAAAAACAAGCTCATTGAGCAAAGCCTTGACTACTGAACGCTGACAATTATTAAACGGATAGAGAAACTAGAAACTACTTGGAAAAACGACTTACTTTGCTGACAAACAGCTCGTAATGGCGTCGACAATCTGCTCCTTTATGGCCGTTTTGGCCACATTCTCGATGTTTCCCAGCAGTCTGTGATCTTTGAGGAACTGAAACACACAATGGAATGATTTCTTTTTAAACAGAACGAGCTATAGGTAGCGCAATGTAGCCGATTTGTTAGCAAACATTTTGCTGTGTCCATCCATGTGGGGCTACATCACGCTACGAAGCATGCTACCGTCAAAAACACTCTTAAAATGAGAACTGGGGCTTCGAAATCCCCAAATGACAACGTACCGAATGCGCTGCATTGTCCTGTAAGATGTTTATCAGGTCTTTCTTCGGTAAATCGTCACTTCTGACTTGCTCTGCAGACCACTGCCTTACTGACTGCTGGCTCATCCACCATTTTGAAGGGTAATGGCGGCCGTCTGAACTCTGACCTCGGTGACGCCTATTAAAGATAGACACACACATAATAGAATGTTTTCATAATAATGTGTATTAGACCGATACACGTTATTATGAAAACAATGCAGTATTTTTTGTGCATTTAATGTGTACACTTTCAGTATTACTACAATTTAATCAAGGCAACCCTTAATAATTATTTTATGGCTATAAAACCTTTACTGCAGCTACAGCTGCACCACATAAAAAGTGTCAATAATAACCTCATACAATTGAAATATTATTTAGGAATATAGCCAGATTTTACTCACCAAAAAACCTTTTTTATTTGTATACAAAATCCAATCCTTTTTTCTTTCCTGCTTTTCTGGCAAGGCCCAAGAAAGAATCATTTATCACAAGCGTACGTACTCAAGACCATCTTTAGAAATCACGCAAACATCAACACACAGGCGCCAGCTTTCAGGGTGGACATTTTTAGTGTGTGTGATTCCCACCCGGGCACAGTCTGTCTTTCATTCGCGTCCAGCCACGCTGACATCGGTAGGAAAATCACCCAGTGAGGTTGACAGGTCGATGAACGAGATGATTCAACGGGAGGGAAACGTTTCAATAAGTGGTCTGAGTTTCGGGGAGGGGTGGGGGGGCGCGTGGTGGTTGGTGGCAGGAATTGCTGAGATGCGAGAAGTGGGTGGTTCTGCCTAAATAAGACACTTTAAAGCGAGCTGGGCGGTCCAGAAAGAAAGACCCAATGTCATAAGTGGAGCTAGAGCGCCTCGTTGTCCACCACAAGTGCACGCACCTTCCAAAAAAAGGAGAAGAAAACGTGGAAGGTTGTGTTGGTTTTCTGATTCTTCTTTTCCCTTTGAAAATGAACACTTTTTGGATAATGTGTAAAATATAAATAGGTATGACGTCAAACCGAGGACGGCTAGACCTCCTAGTTCAAATGGATTGGACGTCTACTCCCGACAAACTAATTTAAAATCACATCAGAAGGATGAAAATAGATCTATCATTCCCTTTAAGAGGATCAAATGGTCCAAATCAGTTAGACGCGTAGCGCCGTCAATGGCAGCCTATGATATAAATATTTATATAGGTTGGCTGAGATTATTGCCCCCCAAAATAAACCATGGCTACCATGCATCTCGTCAAAATAGTAACCGCTCTCAATATAATGGGGTTTAGTATAACGACGATTTTTAAATACTATTTGATTATGTATAATAGTGTATATTTTCATTCATTTTTGAACCGCTTATCCTCACAAGGGCCGCGGGGGGTGCTGGAGCCCATCCCAGCTGGCTTTGGGCCTAAGGTGGTGGTCACCGTGAATTGGTGGCCAGCCAATCACATGGCACGAGGAGACAAAGGACAACCATTCACACTCACGTATATACCTAGGGGCAATTTAGAGTGTCCAATCAGCCTACCATGCATGCTTTTGGAATGTGGGAGGAAACCGGAGTACACGGAAAAAACCCACGTAAGCCCGGTGAGAAGATGCAAACTCCACACAGGAAGGTCCGCACCTGGGATCGAACCCAGGAGGCTAGAACTGGGAGGCTGACATGCTAACCTGCTATATGACAAATCAACAATACAATACACAGGTCCAACCCAAGACAAGAGTGAAACAAACACCTCAACATTAGGAGAAGCGAAGATGTGAAGGTTCGGGATGCGGAGGGAGAAGAAATAAGATAGAAAGTGTCAGCAAGGAGGGGGGAAGGAAGGTGGCCAAATCTCCAAGGGAACAAAGAAGCACTTATACAAGCAACAGCTGAAAACATCTTGAGGCAAAAAAAACTGCTTCCATGCTAATTCTTATTTCCAATATTCAGCATCTAGCATTTAAAAGAAACCAAGCAACATCTCCTAGTACAAAGCTCAAAAATGCAACAAGTGGTCATTGGATTATGCGACTGCACCTATCAAAGTGTATCAAGTCATGTCAGTGGCTGGCCTGACAAGCCTCCAAAACAAACATGGAGTGCACGCCCAGCTCTCTCTTCCGTCCGTCCGCCCGCCCGCCCGCCTCCCGTCTCGCTTATCTCCCGCCCTTCCTCCAATGCCAGCTGTTGTTTTGAAGGCCGTGAGAGTGGCCGGGGTCCGCGGGTCAAAAACCCCGCGCTCCTCCACCCGGACAAACGCATCTATTGTAAGTTGAAGTGCGCGGGAAGAGGCAGGGGGGGCGTTTTTAGTACATGAGCGTGATGTGGCAAAACCCCCCAGCCGAGAAGGTTAAACATTTTTACACGTTCAATCACCTTAACCGAAGTAAATGTCAATGAGTCGACACCAAGGTGGTTGACTCATGACCGGTCGCCCGAAACAACAATTGACATCTTCAATGGACAGGTTGTCAAAATTTCTAACAAACCAAAAATGAAAATTGCATATAAATACTGCTCTTATAAACCTTCGATTACTGCCATCCCTCACAGTCCAAAGCGATTGGATGTCTCTCGCCATCCCTGAAACGTGACCATTTACTGCCAACCATCATATACAATCCTTTCCGCTTTTTGTTTCCAATCACATTGAAAGGACTGACATGTCGTATGTGCCTAAAAAGCACATATTAGTTTTAGCCGAGTCAAAACCCAAATGACTTCAGCGCGGTCCCAGCCGAGACTCAATGCCAGCATTGTCCCGTCTCAGAGTCAAGAGGAAGGAGCGCGGTTTTCTGACCTTTGACCTGTGAACCCCACAGAGGTCACATGTCCCTGGAAGCCATTTCAGAGGCCCCGACCGGGGGCAGCTGGGAGATCTCAATCGTAAACGGCGAGAGTGTACATAGCAAAAGGCTATCTGTATTTTGCGGCGCTCGGCCCTAAGTGAGCCATCTGCTTTTTGTTTCAGGCTTTTGTTTGCTTCGTATAGGTCACAGTTTTCAAGGCGCGGAAACCCTAATCACTAAGAAATGATCTAGTGGGGACAAACTTGGCGTAAAAGTTGGATTTTACTTCACGGCTCTGCTCAGACAAAGCTTACTGAAGACATACACGACTACACTATGATGGGTTTGTGGGTACTCCGGTTTAAGAGCAAGTGTTTCCTGAAGTCAGAGTGTCTGTCTGGGAAAGAACAACAGCAGACATCGCCACGGCAGCATTCTACTGCTTGTGTGCGAAAGGTGAGTCGGGTGAGTTTAACCTTTGACATGCGCTGGGGTCACACAAACCAGAGGTGTTGCACTATGTTAGCTGAACGTTATGTACTCGGTACACCTGACTGAATGGGAATTCTCATGAAACGATGCGAAACGAAACCGGAGTACTCAGAGAAAAACTATGCAAGCCTGGGAAGAACATGCTAAGTCCACACAGGAAGGTCCGGATATGGGATCGAAACCCCAATCGCAGAACTGTGAGGCCGATGCGCTAACAAGTCAGCCCATTTAGAATCAGTTCAAGTTTTTCTTCAAATAAATACATTTGATGCACCTTATTTTTCTGGAATTTGAGCTAAACTCCCTGTATATATGCAGTTTTAATAGTTTTGAACAAAAATGCAGATTGGCGTTCCTCAAGGTTCAATATCGATCCCCTTTTGTTTTCCTTTGATTCTTTTGTATGCTTGACTTACATAGTTTTGCCAAGTCATTCTTTTGTTTTCATTGTCAAACGAATCAATCAATGTCTAAAAAACATTTTCTGGAATGTTAGCACGATCTTTATTCATAATTGCTAAACATAATCCCTCTGAAGCCAAAAATGGGTTTTTGTGCTCTGCTTTAGATAAGGCTATAAATTTACAAGAGTCTTAGGGTCCTATTGATTGTATCCAATGCTAATAATGGTCAAAAACAAACAACAACAAAAATCTATAATCCAATAAATATTGACATAAATGTCAACATCTGAATTTGGGTTAAACGGCATTTCAGAGAATAAATTACTACAGTTAATATAAATTTCCTTCCTTAAGACCATCACTCTCAAATGTGTCTCAAGTTTTGTAAAAAAAGATTAAAGTCTGGACTGCGTAGACGGCGACCAGATTAGGCAACAGATCCGAACTTTAACCTTCACCCCCGAGATTAAAAGTCACATGTCTTCGTAAGCCAAAATCTGCGTGAGCAAAAAAAGTTATGGGTATTTATATAATTAATATGGGTATTTTGAACCAGTGCTGAACGCGCAGAAAGCTAAGTAGATTTACCAATCGGCACTTTGAGGACTTTTCAGATGCTTTAACTTTCCGGAAAAAAAATTCCAAGTTTTTTCCCCCAGTTCAGGCAGTTGGTTTATGAGCTCAAGACTTTTTAATGTTAAAAATAACTCTCCTAGTTTGAGTGTGTAGCAGCTGCGTCTCCAGTAAGATTAGTCCGCCGCCTTTAAATCAAACTTAATTCGTGTCGTCAGCTTCACTTTGTTCCACGTCTGCGGAGACCAGACGCGACATGCGGCGCGGGTTACTCGGCAGAACTAATCGACGGTGCGGGTGGTCCCGACGTCACTGGCGGGAAGTCGCCGGACGCCAAATGAGCAGCGAGGACGACGGCGGCGGGTCGCGGCGTTACCCGCTGAAGAGAAGCGTCGCAATTCTATTCCGTGTTTTTGTGTGACGTTACCTCAGTGGTGGGCTTTGGGGGCCGGACGAGACCAACTCCAGCAGTAAAGTCACGAACATCTGCCATGTCCTGGTCTCTGGGTCCTTAGTCAGTTCCAGGCTATTTTGCTCTGGTCCGTAAGGTTCTTGAACTTAAACTTGAGGCGGCATCGTACAAAGCGGTCACGTGGTGCATTCTTCCCTACAAAATGCACTGCAGAGAAAATAAACATTTAATTGTGAATTCTCATGTGTTGCCTTCATTATATGGATTATATACAGTGGTACCTCACCATACGAGCAATTTGAGCTACAAGTAAAATTTGGAGCAAATATTTATCTTGAGATATGAGACAAATTGTGATATACGAGCAGACAGCGGACGCGAGAGGCTGCTCATAAGAACATCATGGCAACTTTCTCTCTCTCTCTCTCTGCAACTCCCTCGTGTAATGTCTCTCTGGTCGCAACTCCCTCCTTGTAATGTCTCTGCAAACACTGGGCGCAGCGTCGCATTTTTTTCTGTGTTTTTTTTTTTTCCCAGTTAGTCAGTACGAATGGCGTGTATATACTACTTCTCGTTGGCAATTGGTCGTGCGTTATCCTATTGTGAGGACATTTGTGTGCATCATTTTGGGAATATTTTGAAGGCAATACAAAAGAAAACAACCCATCGATAGTGAAAGTGAGGGTGGAGGCGGGGCAAAAAGAGCCAACCCGGGAGAAGAAAGGTATCAAAATGTCAAACAAAATTAGAATTAAGTTAATGTTAGGTTCGATTAAACTTATTTTTGAGTGTGTCTGCATCGTAATCCAAGTTCATTTAAATTTGTTTATGTTATGTCCGTCTCTCTCTCCCCCATGCGAAATCCGTATAATTTTAATACTATTAAACACATTTTAGTAATATTAAACCACTAGTTATTTGTTACTTTGTTAATAGATGGCGAATTAGAACAAATAAAAATGTTTTTCCAATCCAATATCCTGTTTTGGGTGTTTTTTCAGAGGGTCGGAACGAATTAATTTGTTTTTAGTTCATTTCTATGGGAAACGTTCGTTTGAGTTACGAGAATATCGACATACGAGCTCAGTCCCGCAACGCATTAAGCTCGTATCTCAAGGTATCACTGTATATATATTTTTTCCAGCTCCAGACATTTGTTTTTTCCATCCAATATGGCTCTTTCACCATTTTGGATTGCCGAGACCTGTCCTGGCGAGACCTGTCCTGGTCCCTTAGGGTTTCAGCCAATCAGATGGCATGATAACCTCATGTTATCTTATCTTAGGTCCTGCTAGATTGCTCAGCCAGTCAGATTTCAGGATTCCTGCCCTGCATAATTGTCTTTTCTATTTACGTCAAGGGACGAAAGCCCATTTTTGCCCGCTTCAAGTTCCTCTGATGTGCTTTGAATCGGTCACATTGCATTTTCTGATATATTAAAGGCAAGAGAAAGCGCCCTCGAACCGCCTCCGAACAAGTGGAGACGACGAGACCCGCCGCTGAAATACGAGGCGGATATCCTGCCGCGAATAACGTGCTAATTAGATTTGGCCCGTGGCGGTTGCCATAATCAAATCTATCCGGTGCGTCCCGGCTGAGAGGCGAAACACGATCCGCAGTCCAAAATTTGCGCTCTGACTTTTTCTCCGGTCTGTTTCCTCTCTTAGATTGTCACACTCAACCCTCTGCCAATGATGTGTTTTTTTTGTGTGGAGTTAGCATAGCTTGGAGGCTAATAGGAAGTCAAGTCAAGACAGGAAAAGTTTCATTCAAGCGACAATACCTATGCGATTGCAGTATAAAATTTTCTCCAGTTTTATTGTATTATTTTAATGTAGGGAAGTTGGACCGCTTTTACTAACGTTTACAGGCTTCTTGTAAAGGAAGCAGAAGCACAGCTGAGAGAAATATTCCAGCGGTCGTCGCCTCTGGACTTGCTATCCACCTGTTCTCCGTCCCAAGAATTGCTTCCCCATCCGGATGTGGGAATTTGGGAATAAGGATGACTTGACTTTGTAAGAGGAAGCAAAAGCTTTTTTTTCTGTCTTTGAACAATCCGATGAGCTAGTCTTAATAACACTCCGGATGGAATTTAGTTGCGGCAGAACGTGGCAGCCGTGCAAACCTTGGCGTGCCTCAAATATGCCGGAAACAAAACAGATTGCATTTTGGTTGGCTCGTCCAACTTTTACATTGAACGCCTGGTTTTTGGAATTTGTGTCTTGGTGGGCCTGAAGAGGGGGGGAAACACGGCCTTCCTCTGTGGTTGCTTAATTGTAAACAATGTGGTGAAAGTTACTGGTACGCAAACAGCATTCGGCCCATTGTCGATTTTATTACCCTTAAAGTTTGTTTATCGCCATTTAAGGTTTTTATAAAGGGAACTTTTTCTTTTCTTTTCTGGAACTAGTATCTGTTCTCATGATAAGCATAATTCTTTGATTTTTAAACCTTGAAAATTCTGTTTATTTAACAATGTGCAAAAATGTCTAAACAACCGCACTTCCAAATTTTTGAGTTTCGAACTAAACCCATTCAAGAAATGAGCCTAAAAGGTGGCAAACCCTTTTAAAAAATCTGGAAAAGTCAGAAGAGCCAATATTGGCTGAAACGTATTATTTTATATATTTTTTTTAGTCTAAGGCCACATTTAATATGAAAAAATGATGTCATATTTTGGGAAAATTCATCCTAAGGAAGTATATTGGAGTGATGGGAAGAAACGTCATTTTGTTAACTCTTAGCCCTCTTAACTCTTAGGAGAAATAATGGATTTGGTACCTATCAGGAGATCTTCATTGGGTATCGTGTCTTATAGTGGAACTAGATGGTCCTCCAACTGGCTCCCGTGGGTTAAAGCGGACCTGAAAAGGCAATAAGTCAGAGGATCATGCGACGTCTGGTATCACGGCGCGAAAGTGCAAAGGTTAGAATCAAATTTCCCTCTACATTTTCATATATTTGGGCATACAGACAACCTACGTGAACACACTGACGATCAATGTGAGCAACATCAGAAGTGCTCGCTATGGACTGCGGTCAAGACGGCGGGCGTTCACGTTTTCGTGGTCAAATGAGTGGACGCTCAAAATAGACTGGCCGCTTAGTCCAAGCATTACGGTAATTCCATTCAAAAAAGGAGAGTAGCGATGCATACACACTTCACTCCACAAGTACTATGAAACTATGAAAAAAATCTTGATTTACATCTTTGCAACTTTCATTTCAATCTTCTCAAATTTTAATCTGTGAAATTGCATAATTTTGAGTATGTGTACTGCTAGGATTGACATGCCCTGTCTTGAAATTATGAAAATAATCTTTATTTATAGTTACAGTATCACAAAAAAAAGCATTCAGGGGGATTCACATAATATTGTACTAAGTGTTTTTAATGCAATTGCTTTATTTTATTTTCAAATTAGAGGGTTTTTTTGGGACAGTTGAGACTATTTTTTAGGGTTTAAAAGCGCTACGAACACACGGAAGTCCCCACTGCGTGGCCACTCTGTTTTGAATGAATTACCGTAACGCTTGGACTAAGCGGGCGGACTATTTTGAGCGTCCGCTGGCTCGACCGCACTCGCTATGGCCACACACCAGTATTACATCTGTCTTCACAAAGTGCATTTTTACTACCCATTAATGACCTATCCGTGACATTTCATCATTAATACATAAAGCATTTTAATACATGACACTAGAATTTGCACAAATTTGACTTACCTTATTTTTCACGTCTGTCCTTGAGGGAGTAGTTTCTTTAAATGTCCCTAGTTAGCATCGCATCCAGTGATTGGGGGCGTAGCAGAAAAATAAATCATATCTATAAATTAAAACATCACACCAGACAAGGATCACATTTTAGACCAACTTCCAATAAGTACTTATGAAATGTACCACCCGTTAATATTGACCAAATGTACATTAAAAAGCCTGCTGAACCACCTGTTTTGATTCTTCTTCTTTACTCAAATTTAGTAGTATCAAACTGATTGGCACCATTCAGTGGTTGATAGTGGAATTGCAGCCAAATAAACGGGAGGGAATCTGGAACTAAAGCTTCATTCATTCATTCATCTGCCAAACCACGCATTGGGGGGGTGCCGGAGCTTATCCCAGCCGACTTCAGGAAGGCAGATTACACCCTAGACTGGTCGCCAGTCAGTCGTAGGGGACTCAGAGAAACAAATGACCCTTCACACTCAATCATACCGCCACCAGTGGGAATTGAGCCCGCGTCTGCCAGCACCGAATCAGACAAGTGACCCTCTACATCAGGTAGGCTTGGAATTAAAAGGTTATTTTACCAAACAAAAATACATAAATAAGCAAAGTAATAACTATTTTAGTACCATTAATAATGATGGGCGTCCAATCATTTTCTCAATGAGGTTCATTCATGTCTACTTAAAATGTTAGATGTATGTAGTACTACTGTTGTCAGTTGCATTTACTGTGTACCACCAATAGTTGTCGCTAGTTGAAATCATCTGAGATCAGAAGTATACAACATGGATGTTTTTTGTTTTTGGTCCAGAACAGAAGATCGTCAAATAGGGGGAAAAAAAGTAACGATTTTTGCAAAGCACTCTCTTGCGCAACATTCCAAATTCCCATTTCATCATCACCTCCGGCCAAAGCGACGGACGCACCAGACCGGCGGGGTGGAGCCGGCCGGGGCCGGCCGGGGCCTGCCGGCGGGTCAGGCCGGGACCGGAAACCCCGGGAGGAGGAAGCCTTTAGTTGATCCAGCTGTTTTTCTCCCCCTTTGCGCTTTCCTCCTTTTCACCCGCGTATCGAGTGTCCGAAGGGGGGCATCTGGGGGCCAACAGGTGTCTGACAAGTTGGGCTAACTGCTGCCCGCTCATGTACGCACACTGGTGCTCTAGAAAAACACACGGCACAGCAACTGTACAGTCATACACTCACATTCACACACTCACACACAGATAGGAGAGTCAGCATTTGTCCATCTGTGACAAGAATTCCCAGTAATCCATGAGAATTTTCACATGTCATGGATGAAACCATGTGTATGCGATGCGTGCGTGTACACTTTTACTGGTCTTGTAACCTGATCGCTCAGCCACCTGCAACACGAATGGCGACCATCTTGAAAGTCCCATGGCCACGTCTCGGCTAGTTAAACGGCAATTATATGCGTTTTCAGATCCAAAGTCTTTTGTTGCCGCTTTCATCTGTTGGCCGACAGCTCGCCAGCTACTAGAATATTAAATTAACATATTATAATATTTAGATTCTAGGCTTCAAGTTCAGATAAAACAAACAAACTCAAACATAGTTGTTTACACCCAGTCCTTCCAGTTTACATGAAATGGCAATATATCATTTTCAATTCCAGGCAATGAGTTAAAAGTAAATATTTTCTTTTTAATTCTTTTTTTGACTTAAATTATGCGGTGGAGGTGCAGCAGCATGTCTATTCATTTTTTTATTTTAATTAGTTTTATTTTTGAATTTCATTTTTTAATAAAAAAAAGCCTACATTTTAAGCTTTATATATATATATATGTGCATATATATGTGCATATATATATGTGCATATATATATGTGCATATATATGCATATATATATATATATATATATATATATATATATATGCATACATATATGCATATATATATATGCATACATATATGCATATATATATATATGCATACATATATGCATATATATATATACACATATACGTCTGATGGGTTTGACATTTTTATTATTTGAATGTAGTTCATTACTTTTGAGACTTATGAGACAAGAATGTTTAAATTTAAAAAAAGGAGATTCTGATGGGCAATATTTTGTAATCAAACTTAGTTAACTCAATTCTAGGGTTATGAAAGTTTTAGAATTTAAGATTACATAAAAATGACATTGAACCAGGTTAATGTTTTTGACATTTAAGTTTAAATAGTAGTTGTTCCTTTAAGAATTTGTATGAAAAAACGTATGTTCGTTTTTTTAAAGTCTTTTTTCCGCAATTTCTGAAATAAACTTGGCTCAGATCTAGAATTGTCATCTTCATCAAATAGTGCTATGGCGGTGCAAGAGCGCCGCTGTGTGGTGAGAAGTGGCAAGCTCCAATTTTACTAATAAAACAACAGGTTATTTTACTATATGTACTGTATACAGTATAGTACTCTACTTAAAAAATATATAAAGTATTAAAACAAATTAATGAATAAAAATATCTCGAAGATGATATACCATGTAAAACTTTATTATACAGTACTGTATCCACAACATGGATCGACATACGACCAGACCGCTTTACTACCGGTCTTTCGGAATCGAATGTGGTCATAAGTAGACAACTGCCTGCATTTCATGTAACACATGCACAACTTGCAACTTTGCCAGAAAGTAAGACGACCAAAACGTCACTAACGACGATGATGACAAGCTGTACAGCAAATAAAAAAGGCTTTTTTTTGTACTAAGCAAAAATTCAGTAATCAATTTTCACCCGGTCAAGGACAGGTAAGACTTGATACTCACTGACATCACTTATTTTGACATCACTGCAAGAACGCTGTGAAATGCAGGACTCGTTATCCACCGTCAATGACTGTAAAAGCGGAATAAAAACAAGTCAACCGTACAGTAAAACATTAGAGAAGAGTTCCTTGGAGCAATTTCTCTTCTGAGTGATAAAAAGTTACTTCCAGTGTTAAATTGGAACTGACAGGGCACATTTGGATGTTTTTTTTTTAAAGAATTGTTAAATCAACAATGGGTTAAGCAGAATATAAAATGTACTGATATCCAGAACAATTATCATCTTGTATTTTTTTTTATGGAATCGAATTATGGGATACCATCTGTTTTAAGAGAATACAAGAGACCCTTGCGTCCTTTTGTTAGGATGGATGTCTTCATTGCGGTTCACGCGGACTTAAAAGTCAAACTGGTACCATGTAGTGAAAAACTGGCCGTGTCGTCACAACTTTTACCTTAAAAAAAGGTTTAAAAACATGAAATAAGTTCAAAATATGTTAAAAATCCATCTTGGGACTGTTGATAGCTTTTGACACGACTATTAATTCAATGTGGCAACCATATTGGTTTCAGTAAAATTTCAATATCCAGCAAATGTATCATTTCAATTTGCATGTCCCATGCCAAAGTGTAAATCTGAGAATAAAACATTGGTAAAAACAAATGGCATGCTGAAAGAAAAAAGTTGCGACGGTGACAGACCTTCGTAGCTGCAACGGAAGAAAATTAAGTTGAAATGAATCCGGATTATACTTCTACAGTAAGATTTTTTGTTGTTGTTGTTGTGTTTGAATAGTGGTAGTGTTTTGGCAGATCCTGACTGAATCCTCCATAGTTCGGTGATAGACCAGGTCTCCTGGTTCTAGTACTTGCGCGCAGTAGGGTATTAGCTGTTTACGTTAAACTTGTCTTCAGAAGAAGGAAAAATGTCGCCTCCCATTCCGAAAAAGTTGCCGTCCGCCTCGAAACCTTCCGTTACAAACGTGTCCTCCGTTGACGCGTAGTGCTGGTGCTCTTCCGCGTCATTTCCCGACTTGTCGTTTGCGGCCGACCGCCTGTCTCCGTCGCTTTGCTTGTTTTCGGGAACGGACATCGGCGGGTCGTCTGGTTGGCCCAAGCCGTATTTTTTCATTCTGTAACCAAGTTTTAAGGAGTCAGCTGGACGAATCATTCACGTGACTTGGAGCAGTAATACGAGAAATCGAGTCCAGCATAAAAAAAATTCTAAAAGATGGTGCACATACTGGTTCTTGTGTTTGGCTCCGCTAATGTGAGACTGGTACTGATCCACAGAGTTGAGCTTAATGTTGCACAGCTTACACGGCAAGCCTTTTGTTGTGGATGCTGCGGAAGACAAAAACTGTTGAGTTAACGGTGTACAGTAAATCCTCGAATATCACGGTTAATGTAGACCAGCCATGTCCGCGATAATCGAAAAATGGCAACGTAGGGTCACCCCTATAACAACTTTTTTTTTCCCCTTCAGTGCTGAGTCCTAGTAGCAAGAGTGGCCCCCGCTTACGAGTTTCACCGTGGATTTTCACATTTTTATGAACTTAAAATAAATAAATAAATAATTGATAATTAATAGTGGGGAAAAAAATTGCAAAGAAGTGAATTTGCCATAATCGAGGGATTACTGTGCGCAGACAGTCAAGCTGTCAACGTCATACAGCGACATCTACAGTCTATGAATTTAGTGCACACTGATTGGGCACCCCGTCCACTTTGGGGAAAATTTTAGAATTTCAAGTGCGCCCCTATGTGAGTAAACATGTGCTGTGTTGTATTTGTACTTTTTTTATTTAATCGCTGAATAAAGGGAATTGCAATAAAGGGAGCAATTGGCCAAGGTTGCCAGATATGCTATTTACCATTGTGGGGTGCTAATGTGACAGTGTATCGAGTTGCTGCTGACCTGGGGCGGCGGGTGAGGCGTAGAGCTTCATCAGGTCCTGCTTGGCTAGGTTCTTCTTGTGCTTTTTGCCCAAGTAGTGCTGCTGGGCCATCTGCGCATTGTTGAAGGACGCTTGACAGATGGAGCAGGAGCGGTTCGGATCGTCCTGTTCGCCCACACTGCTAGTCGGAGCAGTCACCATGGCCTCGTCCACCGTCGGCGTCGCTACCGCTGCTACTTTCTTCTTGGATGATGCCGGTGCGGCCTGTTGGACTACTATTGGAGAGGAGGGGAAAATGTGGCAATTTTATGATGAGCGAGGAGCGCACAAGCCTAAGGACAAGCTGGAGGTTGCATACAGGTCAGAGGATCCACCGCTTTGAGTTTGAGGTTCTTGGCGTGGATCTTGCCCTGGTAGTGGGAGTGCGCCATGACGGCAGACGTGAACGTCATCTTACACATGTCGCAAATCTTCATCGGGTCCGATTCAGGGTTGTCGTCTATATCGATCTGATGGACAAATAGGTGTCAGCTTTTTCCTCACGGCAATGAGATACATTTACATACGCAGTTGTCGGTTGACAACTTGAACTTCTTTGACTCTGGCTCCTTCTCGTTTTGAATGGAGAGATAACGTCGCATCTTGTTGCCGTGTTTCTTACTCTGAAAAAAACAACGGGAAACTAAGTTTCAACAACGCTGATGAGAAAATCCTAAAACTCCACACCAACCTGATAATGGGCCAACTTCTGCGACTCGGATATAAGCACGGCATTGCAAACGCTGCAGAGGTTATCGGTGAAAAGGTCGCTATGTTCCTTTATCATCTTGTTGACTATGGCAGAGAGGACAAAAAAAAGAGGTAAAAAATGTTAAAACAGACAGAATGATAAGGTTTCTGCACCACTGAAGGCATCTGGCGTTCATTCAATTCCAAAACTTGGAAAGTGGCATCAAATGTTGAAAAGTACTTTAAGTTAATGTATATTTTTTTAGGCTTGCACTCCTTTTGTAAGTGACTTCACAATTAGAGACACCAATAACAACAAAATCAATCACTCCATTTTCACTTGAATAACATGAGTGAGAAATGCTGGTGCAACGTGCAATCCAGCGAATAAATAGTAATCTTACACTGCAAAAACAAAAACAAGCCCTTGAGGTTTCTATATTGCCCTCGAAAGTGAATTTCATTGTCATTGTTCACAAGTTAATGAAGGGTAATTGCAGCATGCCACTTAGCTACGAGCTAACGACTTCAGCGTGGGTGCAGCTAGCCGCGGCCCACATGTAGCAAGTCAGCGGGGCAGAACGTCAAAAATCCCGGTTCTATGCACACCGCATCGGGGTCGTTGAACGGGAAACACCGTTACGGTCCCAAAAAGCCATTACAAAAGCACGAGCTTTCCTCGACCTTGGCAACGAATGGGCTCCCGTTAGCTTAGCCTAAATTAGCTTCATTCAATGTGCAAGAAGCTTATACGACTTCATTTGGATGATGCAGAAGCTAATGAAGGGTAGCTTCGCTAACTGTTTATTTTTCAATAAAAAAACGCGTACCTTGCTCCAGCCCCGAGGGCAAGTAAGGGAATTGTTCCGTCTCCATCGCGACCGCCATCATAACTTAATCTCTTGCAGTTTGGAGCAAGTACGCATGCGCAGTCACTTGGCACCGCCGGGGGAAGTTTGAAAAAGAGAGGCGGAGTTTGGAAAGAGTACACACTCTGTTTAGAATTTGACGTTTTTGGATTATCTTGCCAGCGGGACAACAGACGATCTTTGTGCCAAACAAACGATCTTTGAGCCAGCGATCCTTTGCGCATGTGGCAAAAAAAGCAGTTGAAAAAAAGGCCTGCGGGTGTCGCTGTAGTCACACAGGACTGCGATTATGCAATGTAAAACGTAAATAAATAGCATTTTCATCACAATACTGCCCATCATAAAACTGAGAATATGGCATCTATTAGTCTACCATTATGATGTAATTGAAAATATGCCAATTAATTACACAGACGTGCATGGAATTTTACAAAAGCGTCCATTTTTTCCCCAGTGTAGTTGTGTAATGTTAAGCTTTGTAATTAATTTGTCATCTCTGTGAGAAGATTAAACCTAAATGAAGAAAGTTGAATTTGGGTCTTCATTTTCAAAGAAAGCGCTTTTACATTATCCTTCATCACAACAGTGTTTATACCAGCCTTATTTTCATATACGTACTATGTAACAAGATGAATGTTTGCAGTCACTATTAACATTTGTCAGGAAACAAGGATATGCAAATGTACGTCCAAATAATATGTGCACTTAAATTAATACCAATCCAAATAATTGAAATGACACATTTAACCACTGGTGACTCGCTTATTCATGCAAATGTGCGACCCTGCCAGACCTCCACCAAAATGTGATCCCAGTACATTTCTATAAACCGTCTCTAAAGTTGACTTTCCCAGTATTCACAAATCCTATTATTTTAATCCACGTCAGTGATTGTTTTTTTGACAAAAAAAAACGGCAATGAAAAAGATTTCTGGACGGAAAATGACCATATATGGCCAGTGGAAGTGATGACGTAGAGCGACAGACTCCATTACATGTAGGACAAATCCGACAATTCCGATCTTGGTAGTTAAAACTGGAATCCCAACTCCATCTGGAATTCCATTGGGAGTCTTTATATGATAATTCATAATCGCTACCGAAAATCTCCGAAAATCATTCGCCCTGCACGAAAAAAACAGCTCCATACCCGGAAGTCCGCTGGCAGTCCAACAGGAAAGTCCCGACTGTGTCCAAATTTGGGCTTCCGCCGCGCCTTATTTGGTAATCTACGTCACGACAAAAGTCTTTATAAAGGCAGCTTCACCGAGGAATCCTGTCTGACTTTATATGTCACCGCGTGAAAACACAACCCGCGCGCGTCATTCTCCCAAATCACCTCATCCGTCCACCCGGACCGGACCAGACCTGCACCCGCGTTGGCCTCTTCCGAAGGTAGGAGCCCCGCGGAGAAGCAAGCCGGGTCCTCCCGCACGGTCCCCGGGCAAGAGGGCAGCCGGAGTGCCGGTGCTCCGGAGCGACCAAATCCCAGGGAGATGGCCGCCACCAAAGCAGAGCTGCTGCTTTCAGCCCTGCAGATCTCCGAACCCCTCGCCGGATTTCAGCCTGTCGGGTCGCCGCTGGACGGCTACCCGAAGCTGGAGGAGCTGCAGATGCTTCTGCAAAACGCCGCCGAGAGTGGAGGTCTGCTGAGCGGGGAACCCGGAGACTACGGAGGTGGGTGGCATCATGGCATGTTCATGCGGGAATGACTGACACGTGTTGCTTTAATGGTAAAAGCGCCCAAATTTTACTAAGACAATTACAATGACGTTTAATACACGATGCAATACTTCTTTGCTGATGAAAGCCTTTTTAAACACTATCAAAGACGTCCAATTCATTTGCATTGGGAGGCTTGAGTGTGGAAATATCTTTTACGCCCTCTGGTGGCATATATACGCAAATACATGCACAAGGATTGGACGTCCGTCACCATCGTTGGGAGCGACTGAGTCCATTTGCCCTGGGGTCCAGTGTTCTGATCGTCTCTGCTCTGTTTCAGACCTCCTGTCAGAACTGGCTGATCTGCAAAGCCTCCCCCCGCTGACCCCCCGCGTGCCCCCACTCGCGTACAGCGGCCGCTTCACCTTCGAGCCGTCCTCGGGGGCCGGAGGGAGCGGGAATCTGTGGCCGGAGCCCCTCCTCAGCCTCTTGGGCGGTTTGGTCAGCGTGGCGGCTCCTTCTTCGTCGGCGGCGACGTCCACGCCGAGCTTCAGCTGCGTCCCCGCCGACACGGGCCTTTCTGCGGCGCCGACCTTCACCTCCAATCTTGCCCCCCAGCCGGCCCATTTCCTGTCACAGGGGCTTCCTCCGGCCTACCCTGCGTCCAAGCCACCCGTGCTCCCAGACTACGTCCGACCTCAGTCGCAAAACCCCCAGCTACACCTAAACCGTCAGCGGAATCCCCCACAACCGCCGCTCACCCCGCTCTCCGCCATCAAGGCCTTCTCCTCCTCGCACGCCTCCAATCACCCGCCGCCGGTCACCCCCGCCTCCCAGCTCCCCAAGACGTGCAGGAGAAAGCCACAGGGCAAAGCCCCCCCGCAGGAGCGTCCTTACACGTGTCCGGCGGAGGGCTGCGAGCGGCGCTTCTCGCGCTCGGACGAACTGACCCGCCACGTGCGCGTGCACACGGGCCAGAAACCCTTCCAGTGTCGCATCTGCATGCGCAGCTTCAGTCGCAGCGACCACCTGACCACCCACATACGCACCCACACGGGCGAGAAACCCTTCCCCTGCGCCGAATGCGGCCGCAAATTCGCCCGCAGCGACGAGCGCAAACGCCACATGAAGATCCACCAGCGGCACCGGGACCACCACGCCAGTCGCGCCCCTCCGACGGTGGCCTCCACGCCGCCCTCCTCTTCCTCGGCCTGCTCCTCCTCTTACTCCTCACCCGCTCACGAGTCGTCCTCGCCCACGCCGTCCATTTTTAGCCATTCCTCCTTCCCGAGTTTCCCCAACTTCCGCTGCTCTACATCTGCGCCGTCGGAGCGGCCTTTGCTAACATGAACTCTGACCTCTGAGACTTTCACTGAGGGAAAACAATTCAGCTGCAGGCACTAAAATGATCATAAAAACTGTCAACTTACAAGTTACTGTTTTATTTTTTGCCATCGGTGGCGATCATTTGTTGAGTTTACAAAACTGCATTTGATGTTTTCATGCCTTATCTTTGTTGTAAGGGCTCAGCGTTTGAGGAAGGACCAAATATTGCTTCAACTTAATGACAGTGACCAAATAACTATAAAAAAAAAACTTTATGAAACAATCTCTATCAACCCGCTTTGTAAATATACGTATAAATTCAAAGTAGTGTATATATGTACATATGAAAATAGCAATATTTTTGTACAAATGTATATTTTATTTACCTGTCATGAAGTTTTGTATGTTCATACGCACTTCTAACCAAATGTTATTTTTGAAAAAATCTTCACAATAAATATATTACATGGTCATTACTGCAATGAAATAATAACTGATTAGAGATTTAAAATACTGAAAGGATTGGGTCAGTCAGCATAAAATAATCTTAATGCATTTATGTAACTGTGTGTGTGCCACACAAAAAAAAATAAACGCCGTTCCTTTAAGGCCATATTTAGAGTTTCCTCTCGCTGCGGCGGATGTCCGTAGGCCCAAATAAAGAGCTTCCGAGTTGGTTGATGAGGAAACCGTCCCATTGTGCAAGCACATAACACACCTAGTTTTCCTTGGCCCCATTCCCTGTCGTGATTTAAATTCCTGGTGAATAAATGAAAAACGTGTCATAAACCAGCCAGACCGGCTGAACTGGGCTACTATAATCGAAGGCATACTGTCAAAACTACCTTTAAAAAAAGAGGTAGACACTTCTATTCATTTTTTCCATGCTAATGATTAAGATATTGGAAAAAAAAACATGAAGGTAGAGAACAGGAACTTTTAAAGGTATGAGCAACAGCTGCTTGACAACCAATGGAAGAGGTTGTGCTAATTTTAACTCCAACAACTTGACACATGTTAGAGATCCTTGACGGAAGGTGAATATACACACTTCCTGCTTCCCCCTTGTATGTTGCACTGCGGGTTTTTGTCTTTGGCACCAGCTTTAAAGGAAGCGCAAAACAACCAATGGTGAGTACACACACTCTCGTGGATATAAACCGTATTCAAACATATCATAAAGTATGAAGGACACTAATGGCCAGGTTAGATTTTATTGCTTTCTAGCTTGTGTGACTATACGCATGAGGCAAGCAAGGCAAAAAATATTATACACACCAGGGGTGTCCAAACTATTGCATAACTGGATCGATTTCATGAAAAGCTTGTTGCCATTGGAGACCTGATTTGGAACCCCCCGGAATATTCCGGCGCCATGCTAATGGCGTGTTTTTGTGTGTCAGCACACTCACTGTGGCTCCTGCTACAGCACGCGCTGCCGGGCGCAGGTGGAGGCGGGCATGTGCTGCGCCCTGGTGGCGTGCCCACTGAGCTGTGGGGCGCTTTTTCACTCCTGCAAAGAGGAGGAGCACCTCCTGCTCTGCCCCCGCGTCCGCACGCCGTGCCTCAATTTCAGCTTCGGCTGCCCGGCCCGACTCCCGCGTGGCCAACTCGCCGCCCACCTGCGGGTGTGCCCGGCGAGCGCCGTGGTCTGCTGCGTGGAGTGGAACCGCTGGCCGGCCAATGACGCCCACTCGTACCCTAGCCCCGAACTGCACGGCAATTTGATGAAGGAATGCAAGGGGGGGCTACGCCAAGACTTGGACCTGGCCATGGCGCTGAAGGACCAGATGCGCTTGTTCCGCTCGTTGAAAATGAGGGAGCTTTTCCCGGAACTGACCCAGTGCGCTAGGGAGGAGGAGAGCAGAAAGGAAGAAGAGAAGAAGAAGCAGGAGGAGAAGAAGATGATGATGGAGGCGGTTTTGAAAAGGGAGTCTGCTCCAAAGACTTGGGCGTCTTTTAGCCCTTTTCAAGTCAACGTTTCTACCGAGAAGGAGGATGAAGAAGAGGAACTGACACAGCAGGAGCGTGAGGCCCTGGCCAGGAAGCCTTTGGATCAGGAAAGTCGAGCTCGGCTGGAGAACTTCAGCAACTGGGAGAGCATGTTCAGCATGGCTGAGGGAGGCTGCAGGGAAGCAGGGAAAGGAAAAGAGCAGGACAGGACGGGGGACGAGAGGCCGGATGGTGTCGGGGGGGCGGTGACTGCTCGCAAAGCCGCGCGGTGCAACCGTGTGGAGACTACGAAGATCGTGGCCGTGAGGACCTTCAAGATTCCGAGCAGCTTCTCGGCCAAACAGGGTCGAATTCGCAACCCGGGATTCTACAAGAGGGACAACAAGGCCGTGGACACTGCAGATCTGGGGCGGCGTGACACGCCCTTCTGGGAGGAGGTTCAGGTGGGACGACGACGGACGCGATGCCGACGAAAAACCATTTCAATGCGAGCTCCGCTCCTCAGGCGTCGCTGCTGTGCTCTTTGGAGAAGGAGCAACGAGGTCACCTGATCGCCGAGAAGGTTTGCACCGACGGCCTCCTGCAGGACCAGGGCACGCAGACTTTCCAATTCCCGTCGGCGCCATTCGCCAACGCCGCGTCCCTGGCGGACCTGACGGTCGGCAGGGAGGAGGAGCTTCACCTGCAGCTGCAGCTGGAGAGCGTCAACAGCCGCCACCACAAGGCCAGCTCCGCGTTCACCGCCGTGTGCGGACACAGCGTCCGGAGGCGGGATTACGCCGCGCATTACAGGTTTTTTTTTTTTTTTAACGCAATCAACTTCCATTGTAGAACCCCAACAAGGAATCAATTTATTCCTGTTCCTGATTCAGGAACGTGCACAGTGACATCCAGATGAACATCAACGGATGGTTCCAGCACCGATGTCCGTTAGCGTACTTGGGCTGCACCTTCAGCCAGACCAGATTCACGCCGTCCACCCACCAGGCCACCGTGCTTTTCACGTAAGGTTAACGTAGAGGTCAAATTCGGTACTCGGTCGTTTGGTCGCCCGGAAGGTTATTGATAATTACCATTTAAATCGTTGCTCAAATTCCCTTAATACAAACTGCGAATTACTATTTAGTCATACTTAATGCCCTAGTAATTATAGGCTAAAGAAAAGCTCCAAATTTCCCGGACTTTTATTGTGTTTTGTTGGGGAACTTGTTAAGACCCTGACTGACGTAGCTTCTTAAAGAGACAACGCATGTCCCCAAGCCAGGTTGTACTGAATCTTTTTTTCAGGGATCCGGGCTGCTTCCAGCTGCGTCCCGTCATCCCAAACAGAAGACCTTCTTCTTCCTGCGATGCTCTGAGCTCGCTTCCTTACGAGCTCCTGTGTCTCGTGGCGACCTTCCTGGACAATTTGTCGCTGTCGCAGCTGGCTTTGGTGTCCCACCTCATGAGGGAGGTTTGTTCCACGCTTCTGACAACACGCGGGACGGTCTCTCTGCAGTGGGAAAAGGAGGCTCAGCCCGGAGCCAGGGTCCGATGGAATCCACGGAATAAGGTGAGAACAAGTCAGTTGAGTGCAAACAAACAGTTTTAACTCTGGTTGTTTGTGAGCAGGTGTGGCACTTTAGCAGCAGTTTCTCCGAGGTGGACAGGTGGAAATTCCGGGACATTTCGTCCATGTCGGAACACCTGCGGGTGTGTCCTTACTACCAGCGAGAAAGCAGAAGTGAGCGTGTTTTGTTGCCGGACCCCAAATGCAAACATCTACGTGGAATGCAGTCCAATGATCGGCAATAATAATGATGCATTGTAGAGATATCCAGAAAAGTAGATTTTAGCATGGTATTGTTTGATGATAAGGAAAGTTTAAGAGATTTAAGGGCAAAAATAACTTGGTTTCGCTTCGAAGACAGCGATTACGTCGTTCCCAGATGCGACTTCCAAACTTTACATAGGAGTGTTGCGTTAACCTAAAAAACAAATAATTTATATCTCCTAAAGCTATGAATGAGCATTTCAACAAAAACAAAGTAGTATTTTCTAGAAATGACCTTTGCCCCCAATGTAGCTCCATATTAACATACACTGGGGTCTTTTGGATTGGTTTTAAATGTCAACATTTCATGAGTTAAGGAGTCAAAAAGTTCTTTCAAAGTCAAATGTGCTGCCTTGAGGAATAAAATTCAATCCCAAGCAACACCCGTCACTTTTTATTTCATCTTCTGCTACCTAACACACAACAACAATGGCACTTTGTTCCAATAGTCCAAGGAACAATAGTCCTCCATCCCAGAAATTCCACCACAGTACTCTTGATATCCTGTGCTTTCTTCTAAAAAAAATCCTTGAACAAATTTTGTTGCGCTTTGAAGTCTCCACTTCCGTGCTCAACTCAACGAAAAGACTTTCAGGGCACGTCGTTGCTTAAAAGAGGCAAAGGGGTGCGGCTGGGGGCGGGACTTATCTCCAAGCAACCGTCTCGCTGAGCGGTGTAGCGTCGCCTCCTGTTGGCTCGGTACTCCTCCAGCCTCTCTTCTTCTGCCCAAGGGTCTTCCAGGACCCCCTCCCACCTCAGACACTCTCTAACCTGCATGTCCAGCTCTGCCACCTCCGGCTCTTCGACCGGGCTTTCCTCTTTGGTGGGCTGGGGGTCCCTTAGAGGGTCTTTGTTCTTCTTAGGTCGCCGTTTGGACATTTGAACCCGAGCCACTGTGGTCACTTGCACGACCTCGGGGGCCTTGACCACTGGATTGGCTTCATCTGCGGTTAACGACAGCTTTAATGAGGGTTGACTGATATTAGGTTGACGTGCCACACAGCTCCAAAATTTGAATATCAAGAAAAAAATAAGTGATAGATTTTGGTCATCTTGATTTTGAAACAGGTGGGGGACAGCCTGAATTGGTGACCAGCCAATTGCAGGGCACAAGGAGATGGGCGACCATTCACGCTCACACTCATAGCTAGGGGCAATTTAAATTGTATTTGGATTAGTTTTAAAATAATGAGAGTAGAATATCAGTTTTTGGAATATGGAACTAATACATAAAGTGGGTGAATCACTGTTAATGGCAACAGCAGCAAATTTGGTAAAAAGCAACATTAGAAAGAGATTTTTTTTTTCAAAATTTCAAAACATCTGTAGTTACCCGGGAGTTGTGGAGGTGAAACTGGGGTGTCAACTTTCTTCCTCTTCTTTCTTTTCTTCCTTTTCTTTTTCTTTTTGTCATCCCAACTGCTTGAAGTCTTAAGTTTTAGGTTCTCTTCCTCAGACATGCTCGCAATTTAATAGTCACACTGGCAATACGTTATTGTGATAATTCCTTGCTTTTAAGATTTTAAAAAAATGACGTGAGTCCTGGTCTAAACTAAATTTGGCTACTAGCTTTCGCCACTTGACGTTTCCATGGCAACGGGATGCAAGAGTCAAGACGACCGATTACGATTCCTCATTAAAATATATATATATTTTAAAATGATAAAGCATTAAATAAAGATTACATTTCCGTGAATTTAACGACTTTAACTACTAAATATTTTCGTATGTTTGGAAGGTTACGTTGGACTTTGAGCTAAAATTTAACTTCCGGTTTACTTCCGGGGCGGGGAAACCCAAGGGAAATACAATAGTCGTGATGAGACACTGAAAAAGTCAAATAAAAGCGTCATTAAAGCTCTACCGTGACCTAATTTCAGCACGAATCGTCTGATATAAAGGCACGCGATGCCAGTTCATACAAATAATCGTATGGCATTCTGCACATTGACAGGAATGTACTATTGTTTCCAAAATAAATAACCCAGCAACTACCACCATTTTAACAAATGTAGTAAAGTCGCGTAGGAGGCCAGGAAAATTATCGAGAACATTGTTTTCTTGAAATTGTCCAATTGAGTAAAAAAAACGATTTTCTACCAGATACAATACAACCTGTGACTCCCAAGTCACAGGCAAATTACGTTACATTACATTGCATTGCATTGCATTACATTACATTTTATTACATTAAATTACATTTTATTAAATTACATTACCCACTTGTGCGTTCACGTGACCCCCGCCTCGTCATCCTCATGATCGATATATCTCGATATTTCTTCAATCACTCGATTGCTATTTGAAGGCATGGGCGGGGCGAGGGGCGTGGCCACAGCGAGTCAGCTGACTAAGCAGCGACAACTGGTGTTACGTTGTCACGCAGGCAGGCGTCTGTCTAATCGGTGTGTGAAGCCGGCGTTGCTCACTTCCTTACTTGGACGCCACCGAGCCGGAAAAGAAGGAAACCGAGAAGAAGGACGACAAGGAGGCTTCGGACTTCGGTTCGGAACGTCTGCGTCCGCTTGTGGCGTGAGTGTGTCACTGCTGTCGTGGCGTGGATCAGTGGATTTCCTTTTGCTCAGGCTAGTGGCGAGACTTTGGGAGGACACTGCCTGTCTAGGAACCGGATTGAGTCCGAAAGGCTTCGGTCAGGTTCGAAAAAAGGCCTGCTCGTCTTCATGTGACAGCGCAATGTCACTTGTCGCCAACTTATGCAACAACATTCTTTCCTCGGCTGTCGTTGACGGGGTTAGACGTCCAATCCATTTTGACTGTCAGCCCCTCCCAGTCAAAATGGCCTGGACGTCTGTCAGCGTCAAATTTAATCATTCGCTGGCATCTGGGTCGTTAGACGTCTTTTTCCTAGTTAACCTTCTCATGCACAAATAAAGGACTTTTTTTTTTACCCTTGACAGGGCACTTATTTAACAGACTTCCCTGCCATTGACGGCGGTGGACGTCACTGAATGAAGGTCCTCGGTCCCAAAAAGGGTTCATATTTTTCTTTAAATCCTTTTATACACACTGTAGCTTATTGTATAGCCACAATTCCTTTAAAAAACACAATCCACTCTTCAAATTCTTTTTGGCATCATCAAAATGATAATGGAAATGATATATTTGTCTTGAATACAACTCCCAAATACTGAAAGTATACCTTTTTTTCCCCCGGCAGGATGGCCCGAAGAAGGAAAGCCGACAAATATGATTGGCTGATTCTCAGAGCAGTTCTTCACTCGCGTGCTTTACGTTTGTGATGCTTGCTAAAGCTGCCAGCTGAAGAACTCTTCTGCTCAGTTCTACCACCAAACATGGAGGAAAGTACTAGTATACATATATACATAGATGAGTCTCATACAAGTATGAACACCAAGTAGAATCCAAATGATGATGAGTTTCACTGCCAGTGGTGGCGAGCACGTGGCTCTCGAGCTGCATCCGGCTCTCGGCCAAAATGAATGTGGCTCTTGTTCGCCAGCCAGTCAAATTATTATTATTATTATTATTATTATTATTGTTTTGCTAATTCCATAATATTTGAAAACATGACTGAATGTTACTGTAATGAAGTCATATGTATAATGTGTTTAATGTATGTAGAGACATTCATCATGCAATCTCCACCAGCCTGCCAGTCAAAATGGATTGGACGCCTGTCGCCGTCAATGAGAGCCTATGAGTTAGCAAAGATTAATTTAAACGGTTGATGTAGTTTCTCATTATCAACACTTGGTGGCACTGGCAATCTCCTGCCTTTTTTTCTTTTAAACTAGTACTTCCAAAATATTTAATAACACATAAATATTAGGAATGAGACTTTAATAAGGTCATATGTATAAGTTGTTTAATGTATATAGAGTCAATTGAAATAAATCCTTCAAAAATCTACTCTGTCCTCTCTGCTTACCGCTATTAGCAACATTAGAGCAAGTCAATAATTGATGATTGCACGCATTATTATATCCATTATTATATTTCACTTTGATAAGCAGGTTCAAGCAACACGTGATGTCATAGCCGATGAATAAACTCTTAAAATCAAGTATATGTTATCAACTTTTTGGCGACCATATATGTCCAATTTACACTGGGATCCTTCCCCATCCAAATGGATCGGACGTCTATCGCTGTCAATGGCAGTGTACCATTTAAAAACGTGTACTTGGGTACTCTGGACATCTTTAACTGTCCGTGGCACCGAAAGGGTTAAGTTGCAATAACTGCTCTCTATTTCCGAGTTTCTTGGCGGAGGTCGTGGGGTCCATTAAGCGTGGTACCGGTTCGACTGAGCTGTGCACTTTTGAGCGCCCGCGTGCACGCGCACATCTGAGTCAGCCTTGCTCTGCGTAAATGGAAAGCTTTTACGCGCCGGCCCGCGTGCACGCGCGCGCTAAGTGTCGCGTGTGGGTGTGGGGTTGCCTCGGACCTGGATGAGAGCACCAAAACCTCCCTGATGGAGAACCTGTGAGCTTGGCCTCCCGAGAAGACAGCAGGACTTTCGAGCACTTTGGGATTTGAACATGGCCGTCAACACGGATAGCGCGGTCCTGGTCCAAAGGGATCCATCCATCCACGGAGACGTGTTCGATACCGAGAAGCTGTTGAGCACCGGGGGCAGGCAGCGATCTCCTCCCCAGTCCGACGCGCTGGAGGTGCGGGCCAGCATCCGCTCGCTGGACGCCGAGCAGAACGGCCGCCGTTCGCCGCTCAAGTCCGGCTCGGTAGGCCAGCTGGCGGCCGCGCCCAGATCGTTGTCCCGCCTCAGCTTGGCGTCCAGCGTCCCGCCCGGCCCGGTGCCGCCCAGTTACCTGTGGCTGGCCGTCCTGTCTTGCCTCTGTCCCGGCGTGCCGCTTAACGTGTGCGCGCTGTGGTACGCCAGCGTGGTAAGAACATTTCAATATAAAGTCCATATACATTTACTCCCTGTTAGAGACATTTGACATTTTCATGGAGCAAATGAACTTTGTCTGGTCCCCAACCACCGGTCCGTGGACCGGTACTGGTCCGCGAGCCACCTGGTGCCGGTCCGTCAGAGTCATAAATATTAACGTTTTCAATCTTGCCCTCCTAATTGAAATGGGAAAAGTTGTTATAATAGTAATAATTAATTGCTATTATGCCTTGACTTGTTTCTTATGTATTTATTTATTTATTTATTTTGCTGTTGTAAGCCGGTCCGCAACAAAATTATGTGTGCGTGTATGTGTGCGTGTGTGTGTGTATCAGGCATAAATCCTTCTTTGCATTAAACTTGAGACTAGCTGCCTCGATAAAAAGGAAAATTAGTTTTGCTGCAAAGATACGCCAAAATATGAGTAATTGTGTATATGTGCCACTAGGTGGCAGCAACACATGAATTCATCAGAATGAAATTCTTCAACTCACTTTAACAAAGCCAATTCTCTTCAGTTTGCCACAATTTGATTCGTTTAAAGGTCTCTTTATCAATTGAATATGATATTATGTACACATTTTACTCTTTTAGCGCATTAACAGAAAATAGAAGAGATTTCTGAAACAAATTGTGTCATTAAAATATAATTATATATAAAATCTTGAGAGACAATTTGAACTGAGAGAATGGTGATCATTGCATGCCGCCCTCTCGCAATTCAAATGGATTGGACATGTATGAGCGTCAATGGCATTGCTAAGATGATGAATTTGGTTGAGGATGTTTGTCTGTCTGTGTTTGGGATAACACAAGAACCAATCAAGGGATTCGTATCAAACTTTTTAAGTGGAGAAATTGGCATGTGCTCGTCACGGACTGACTTCTGACCTTTAACCTCTCCTCTCGCTGTCAGTCTCGCTCGGTGCTGAACAACGGCGACGTGGAGGCGGCGCGCAAGTATGGCCGCCTGTCCTTGCTACTCAGTTGCTTGGCCATGCTGCTGGGTGTGGCCATCATCGTCTTCGTCTTCTTCACCATTGGTACGGAGCGATGTCATTGTATGGGATAATACATCATACTTCATCATATTAACAATATATTCACAAGTGCATGAAAATTTGGCATATTTTGACCATTCAGCTCTTCTAAAGTATTTGAACAAAGGGAATTGACCCTAAAAGTTTCACTGCATTTTTAATTCGAAGAAATTCCAAATTATGTACTTCAGCTAATATTACGAAACAGTATATTAGTTAAATACATGGCTAAATGTCATCAAATATATCATTTAATGCATTCATTCCTCTTAAATTGTCTGCTTCGATGTATTTTTGTAAAATACTTATTCATTGCTTTCAAGATCTATTTCAAGTTTTAATCTAGTTAAATGTTTATTTCGTTATTTCAACATTTAGAAAAGTTTTCATTATTTAATTCATCATAAACGTCAAATTAAAATAAATGAATAAAACATTCAAGAAAAACTGGATTAAATGAAACAAACCAACATTTATTAATATATATTTATTTATTACCTATTCATTTATGTCTAAAATGTCTTTTCCTGTGTCTGTATATGACATTTCCCGAATATGGGATGAATAAAGTTATCTAATCTAATCTAATCAATAAAACATGTAAGCAAAAATGGAAAAATATTCCAATTAAATGACATACACATAAATCTTGAAATACATGCACTTTGTACCGATAACCTTTTTAAAGACACGTTTATCATAAAGCGGGCATCTTCACCTAACATGTTTATTTTTTATTTCTTTTATGTGTGCAGAATCCCAGAAGTGAACTTCCTTCCCTCAGCAGGAGCGGCATCACAACCTCCTTTGGACTCCGTCCCAAATTTTGCACAAGGAAGGAGAAGAGGAGGAAAAGCACAAATCGAGACGGAACCGACGTGACGGAAGACCACCGACCGACCGACGACCACATCCGTCTGCAACCGCTTGACCCTAAACAACCCCTGAGGTCAGAATCACAGGAGGGAGAGGCTTAAAACACACACCTGACACGACAACACACAGGCAAGGTTCTCTCACTAACGAGTGGTCAACGGCTGCAACCCGAATTGAAACCCCAAACCCGTAACCCCCAAACCCCCCCACGTTGACTCTTGAGCGGGTGCGACCCGTGTGTCCGTTGTGTTGACGTGTACTTTGTATGTTTCTACTGTATGACTGACACGGTGTGTGCCATACGTTTGTTTGCATGTGTCAAATAAACTGCAATGAGCATGTGCAAGTCACGGCAGTTTTGTTCACAAATTTGTTATGTGTTAAGAATAGCAAGGACTTCCATTTTGGTGACTTGGCGATGAGGTTTTAAAGCGCAACAAATTTAGTTTTGTCCTTAAAAATGATATTATGAATGAATTCAAATCAATCAGAAAAGTTCCTAGTGAAATGAAAGTATACTCAGTTTATTTTTAGTGCCTATTGTAGACATATTTTTAACATTTTGATGTTATGTGGCCAAACAAGTCTGAACATAATCTGTCAAAAACCACATCACTTAATATTTTTTGTAAGTGCCTCATTTTTAAAAAAATGTCTTAATGAGGGATCAATATACAAAAGCACAACAACATAATTTAACGGTACTACTGTAATTCTTAAATACGGCAGGTAAGGTTTTTAAAGAAAATATATGTATATATAATTTTAAATTGTTCATTCATTTATATAGATTTTTTCAGAAAACCTAAAATAATCAAATGAGTCACCAAATAAAATAAATAAAATAACTGAAATATAATAATTCATATCAATATGATTAAAAAAATGCATTATGAACCCATTTAACAAATACATTCAAACAGGTCACACTGAATCATTTCCGTAAAATCTGGAACTTAAAATGTGTAAAAATTCCAACACAACATATAGGAACCAATATAGTACCAAATAAAACGGTTAAATGTAAGACAGCACTAATTAAAACCTAAACGCAAAATGTTGGTGGAGGAATCCTGCTAGCAAAGTGAGCGGACTTTGTGAGTGGAAGAAGAAGCGAAAAAGCAAGCAGCACTTTACCGACTATGCAATCCCCCCCCCCCAAAAAAATCAATAATGTTTTCTATGCATCCGGTCTCCCTCCCCGCTTCCCTCTCGTCCCTCCGTTTCTAATTTTTCTTGCCAAGTCATCTGCGAGGGAGTGCAACGTCGTCCGCCGACTGGAAGAGGGCGGCGGCGCGTCTTCGGGAATGTCGTGTCTCTTTCCCGTTACAACATCTTTCCACAAATACATCTCGTAAAGGTTTAAAGTCACCAAAACCCATTGTCATACCTGGCAACCTGCTCCCCTTATTGAAGATTGCAATTCCCCTTATTAAGCGATTTAAAAAAAACATACAAATTCAACACAGCACACATTTACCCACATAGGGCGCACTTAAAAGTAAAAAAAATCCCCAAATTGGACATAGTGTGCTTTTTGTATGCACTAAATTCAAGATTGTGTAGATGTCGCTATATGATGCTGACAGCTTGACTGTCAGGGTACATTGCTTGCTGACTCGGTATATTCATAGAGTGAAAAGGCGGATGGGTAAAAGGGGAATTCGCGTGGGCATATCATGCTTAAAGCTTGACAATATTAGCGGTTAACGACGACTTTTTCGTCTGATACCAGTGGCCGCGACAATCTGGATTAGAGCCAAAATGGCTGAAAAGAGATCGTTTTTTACCCAAAAAAAAACATGCATAAAAATAAATCCAGGGGTACACAATTTGAAATGATGAAAAAAGTATAAAATACAAGAAAAAGGTGTAAATTGACAAGTTTTATTGATTAGATCCCTTTCCTTTGTAAAATAACCCCAAAAATGTGTAGGCTTCTTCATACGTGAACTTTCATTGCATTGGTGGCCATTTTTCCCAAAATACTTCATCGTTTCATTGAAAGACTTTTTCATACATTCTGTTGTTTAAATCCGAATATTTCTACCTTTGACAAATAACATGTGGCCAATGAATTGGGTTGTTTTTAGACTAAACTGCAGTAAAATATACTAATGTTTGATCATTGTCTTAACCAACACAACAAGTGTCGCTAAAAGTGCACCAGTAAAAAAATCCCGGTCTTAATTGTAGATGATAAAAACAATGAGTTAGGAGCGTGGAAATTCAAAGTGTCATTAGAGATTGCACGAAAGCCACCAAAAATCCCCCCCCAAATCCCACCGATGCTTCCCCTAGAGTGAACAAAGTGATGATTCCTCCTCCATCGCCGACTTCCTGCATTAAAGGCCATTAAAGCAATTAGCGCTGCTTAACCCTCAGCATCTCTTATTTACGCCGCCTCTTTCTCCTCATCCTCCTCTTCATCACAGCCGCCGCCGGTCGGCGTGGCGACGAATCGCCGCGGCAGAGTTAGGGAACTCAAAATTGTCAATGACAACGATCGGGCAGGCCGCGTGTAAACACTCTTGCGAGCGCCGTTCTGTGGTTTCATTTACTGGACGAGGCACTTAGAGGAAAGCGGACCCCCAGAGATGAGGTGTGGGGGGTGGGGGGCGCTTCCTATTACAGGCGCAAACTTTAAAGGGCCCGAATCCTCTACTGTTGATGGCAAACAAGGCGTGTGAAATGTTCCTTTCTCTCCAATGGAAAGACGCTAAGCTATGATAAAGACTAGTATATGTATGTGTGAATACTAAATAGGCCTCGGTGATTTCATGATTGAGATCCTGGCCGAACTTGAATGGTTTTCAAACTCCAAAAAGATTCTGATCGGAGCAGCACAGCTACTTTGATCCATTCTTTGTGTTGTCGTTTTTTTAAACGTTTTTTCTCGCATATAAGCCGTATTTATAACAAAAAAATGATGACTGAATCAAGGGTACGGCTTAAATGCGCATAAAATTTGCTAATCCAAAGTAATATTTACAATTTGTTGGTTATTTTCTGTTTTGCAGTAAGAAAACAAGCATTACTGGATGAATTAATTCCTTATATTGACCCTAATAATGTGCTTTTGATTCATAGAGTATCTCCGAAATACCACGTGTGATGATTTTCCCTAAGATTTTCCCTTCAAAGTAAGAGATTTTTACTCCCTATTAAAACCATGAATATTGAGGTGAAAATGGTGAATCGGGCGCAATAAATTGTAAAATTCAACAATTTTAAGGGTCTGGCTTATATGCGAGTAAATATGGTAATCACCCTGACTTGAGGCAAAAGACAAACTCCACTCTAGACTGGTCGCCAAACGTGCGGTGGACGTCGCGTTTGGACATCTTTGTTCTTTTTATTCAAATGTGCTGAATAGAAACTGATGACAAAGCCATAACAAGTTGGCACCTGTCTTTTTACGACTGGGATCGTGCCAGAACACAAAAGCGCCGCAGACGACGGCCAAGAAGCCCCAGTCCGTCCTGGACCGGAGGTGGGAGAAGGACTAGAGAAGAAAGAGGACTTCAGTGCTGGATCCTCCTGATGGATTGGATCTGGGGGGTCTGAGCGTGGGAGCCGAACTCCCGGTAGGTCTTGTACTCCCCTCCCCGGCAGTCCGACTCCATGATGTACTGCTGCCCTCGGTAGCCGGGAAACTGGTAGCACACGAATCTGGCGCGGGAAAATCACTTTGACTAACTGGCCGCCATTGACATCCCTCACCGTCACTGATATGTGATTGCAGTGGCGGAACAAAGTTGTGTGTTGCTGCTAGGGCTATTTTATCCAAACGGGCCCCCCTTCTTAATGTATAGGCTCCAGTTGAGTGGAAATGAGGGCTAACCAAGATATTCTAATACTCATTCATTCATTTTCTTATTCTCACTAGGGTCGCGGGGGTGCTGGAGCCTATCCCAGCTGACTTTAGGCCAGAGGCGGGGGGGACACCCTGAATCGGTGGTCAGCTAATCAGAGGAGACAAAGGACAACCATTCACACTCACACTCATAGCTAGGGGCAATTTAGAGTGTCCAATCAGCCTACCGTGCGTGTTTTTGGAATGTGGGAGGAAACCTGAGCAGCCATAAAAAAACCCACGTAAGCCCAGGGAGAACATGCAAATTCCCCAATGGAAGGTCCGGACCTGGGATCGAAATCTCGATCTCAGAACTATGGCTGCCGTTTTACTCAATCAGTTTTCCTGATTTATTTATTTATATATATATATTATATATTTTTAATTTTGTTATTTTTTTTTTAAATTTATTATTATTATTATTTTTATATATAAATAATAATAATAAACTATATATATATATATATATATATATATACATATATATATATATATATATATATATATATATATATATATATATAATATATTTTAAATGACTTACGCTCCACTCTGGATGTGGATGGATCCGACCTGGTTGTTCAACCACCCCATGGCCTGCAGGGAGGGGTAGTCGTCGGACAGCTCAAACTGGCGCCCCGTCATGTTCTCCATCTCGTAGATGGTCATGCGAGCTTCCTTGTTGTTCTAAAGAACAACAAGAAGATGAACATAATGCCGCCCGCCACTCATCGGCGAGTCTCGGGGGGCTTACGGCGCAGCAGATGGGCCTGAAGGAGATCATCCTGTCGATGCGGTTGGAGCTGCTGCCGCTGTAGGCCTCCACGCGAGGGTAGTCGCCTTTCTCCAGGACAAACTGCTGGCCGCAGAAGCTCGAGTGTTCGTAGCCTACCCAGCTAAATGCAAAAAAATGTAGCCAAAAATGTGTCTTCTCCCAAAAATATATCAATCAAATTTTGACATGATATTGGATGTTTGAAATTTTAGTCCTTCACTGTCAACAAAAGACTACGTTCAATTTGCATTAAAACACTGGTGGCTGTTTTTCACCCTGTTTTTTGAATTGGGGGAACGAGCTAAATTTTACAGCTTTTTTCATATTGAAATTGCATCTCGTTACTGTTAATAGTATAATAAAATTTACAACATGCCTGCCTGTGGAATAATCAAGGTTTGTGATATGCTAACATTCCAAAAACAAAATTTTACTGCAACAGTATTTTAGGCCAAATGATGGCATAAATTCTTTTCAAATGTATACTTGATTTCACTTTAAATCATTATGAACATTTTAAAAATTTTGACCGAAAAATATGTTCTTTTATTGATAATTACTGTTACTCCATTTATAAAACACAATAAAATAACATTTTTGGTTACCATTTCATGACTGACTTTGTAAAAAAAAAAAGTAAATATTCACTACCTGAGTCGGATACACAATCAGGGTGTTTTTTTGTAGTTTTTTTGTAGTTTTAGTTTTGAGTTTTTTGCTTTTGGGGGTATACGTACGCGCCACACTCCACTTTAAGGGATCGGATGTTGTCCAGGCTGCATTCCACGATGTTCTGGCAGCTAGCCGTGAACTCCACGCGCTTGCCCTGGAAGTGCTCCTGGTCGTACACAGTGATCTGTACACACACAAAACACACATTAGCACCTGAATGCAGAAGAATCTCAGGGTTTGGTGGTTACTGTCATAGCAATAATGCTATATTTGGCCCTAAGTGAGTGGCCCGCAAAGTTGTTTTGCTTGACGGGCACTTTGTAGCGCATTCATACTGTACATAAAGAATTAAATGCTTAAGTAAGTACCATAAAATGGAAGTGAAAACAAAAAAAGCATGCCAGTGATAGCATGTCGCTCACTCACCTTCCATGGGCCTGTGGGCGAGGGATTGGTCGTAGCCATCTTGTTCCTAGAGAGCATGACAAAGCGCGTCAATGACAAGTCGCGCACGCGTGAGGAAAGTGTCGCCGTACCCACCAAAGTGCCGATTCGAGTGTCGCAGGGTTTCACTGGCGGGGCCGCTGGGGGATTATATACCTGGCGCTCGGGGGCCCGGTAGGGTTCGACCTCGTGTCAGCATTTTGCTTTAGACTTCACACTATTGTTGTGACACGCTCACTTCATGGCATTCCTTTCAACAGGATGGGCCGGCCGCCGTCGACGGCGTTGACGGCGATGGAATCTCTCCATTCAAATGCATTGGACGTCCATCGCCGTCAACGTCGGCCAATGGCTTGTCTTATTTGACCTTTTTTTGTCTGCGTTTTTGCTGACACGTGCGCCTCTCACGTCGGACAATGGGATACGCAGACTCAGCAGGCCTAGGGGTGGTGACCCCCCGAGACCCCCACATCCACATTACTAATGACACATGCGATTATTGTACATTTATATACATACAGTTCATGTAATGTTAATGTGTGTGTGTGTGTGTGTGTAGGTAGGTTCCCACACATTTGGACAAAGTTGGAAATAAATAAATATAGGAGAATTTATAAAGGACATTTTAGTTAGTTAGTAATTTTAGTGTTATGTTTATCTTTGATTCCAACATTTTCTCAACATTCACATACTGTAAATTATGATGCATTTTTTAGGAATAATTAAACAAAAATTACACTGAGAACTTGTTAAATTAAATCTTTTGTTAAATTTGAATTTGCTGAACATACACAGATGCTGACACAGGTGGGTGCGAATGCTATTTATTACTCCTCTATTGAAAACAAAGAGCAATGTGTTTACAAGCAAAAATTGAGTTTGCGCATGTACCAATGGCAGGCTGATACAACACAAACACACAATATGATGAAATTAAAGAGGCACGGCCAGCTCCGACGAGATGGTGTAAAAAGTGCAAGAAAAACTACGACACGCATTTGTAGTTGTTACAGTACAAGCATTACAAATAATGACCAATGTAGAACCCCCCTAAAAAAGAAAAATCAAAACATCTGTTACATAAGCATGCGTTTCGCTAAACAAAGAGTTGAAAAAGCCAGCACGACATTTACTACAAAACATAAACGTCGAGATGTAAAGAGCGAGCGGACGTACACTTGGGCTAAGAACTAGCTGGTGTCATTTTTGTTTTGTTTTTTCTGTTTTTTGTGGCAAAAATTTGGCGCCAGCGCGACCACCACGAAGGCGGCGGCATTCGACAAGTGTGGTTTTGGCAGACTATGTGTTGTGGTAGTTAGCAGGGTTCCAAACATGTTTATTTCTTCCAATTTTCTTCTTGTACATTAATTGTAATTTTAGGGATATGAATGATGTTATTCCTTGGATTACATGTCACTAAATCTTTTTGATTTCATCACCTGTCAATCACATTTCAAATTGGATTCTGGGCACATGACATTGTTTGCATTTTATGAATAAAAATCACATGGAAAATTTCATTTTCTTTCATGTTTTGTCAATTTATCTTGAATCGAGATTTCAAATCAAAATTGTTTGGTGTTAACATCTTCCATTTGCCTTTATTTTACCCAACTGAATTAAATATTAAAATGTTACCCATTAGCTCATCTCCCAATTAGAACTGCTAAATGAGGTTATACAATGTATATATTTACAGTGTGTGCTGTGGTAGTTAGTAAAAAAAACAATTATAATGCAAATGAATGAAAGTTCCTTAACTGGCTTTCAGTCAAAATGGATTGGATGTCTAGTATTACATTTAATGGCAGCCATTGGGTTAATCAATTTTGGGTAGGATGGGCAATGGATATATGCAATTAATTTTTTTTTTCATTTTTTTGTTCCATCTCCAATTCATAAAACAACTTCAATTTGTTTCAATTTTTTTGAAATCGCTGTGTTGACATTAAGGCACAGACGCGGCGCATACAGGCGGCGTATTCTCCCAGGGGGGGGGGCGCCGCCTTGTCGTGGTGGTCGTAGCGTCTGGTTACCAAAGTAGTTTGGTAAAAATAATAATGAAAAGAATACATTTTGACAACTGGCAAAGTTGAAAAATGAAGAAAAAATAAATAAAATGCAGGGATGTCCAGAAAAATATACTTTCTGATATGAAAATTTGAGTGACAAATGAGCTGTTTTTGTGCTCGGGTGGAGGCCATAAAATGGCTGCCATCTGTTGGCATCTAGCAACCATGGAAAATTGTTAAACTGAGTCGGGTATCTTTATTTGGACAGTTTATCGGTATTTGTGGTTAAAAACATGTTAGAACCTTGAACATTGGACATCCCTCCACTAGGCGGCAGATCTGAGCTAACCTGGAAGATTAGCAAAAACAAAAGCGGCCTTGGCCTTGAAAGCATTGCAACACGATGTTTTGACTGACACTGACCACGCCCACTTGGTCACACACACGCACACACACACACACACATAAGGAGGTAAAGGACCCTGATTGGCTGAAGAAGAGCTTCAGCATCCACGTTTATTATTTGACAAGAGTAGCACACGGAAACACCTCCAAAGAAGAAGAGAACAACATTTACTGGCGGGAATTCTCTCTCCTTTCTTTTCCGTAACTGGAAAAAATGCCACAGAGTTCCCGTCGTATCCCAACGCAAACACACACACACACACGCACACACGGACGGACGCACGCACACACTTGACAGCCAATCAGCCGGCGTTTGACCCTTCCACAGAACTGGCAAAGTTTTGCTACTTCAGTCGGTTTGGAGTGAACGTTGACCGTTTTCGAGTGGATTTTGTTGCCGAGCGTGTGAAGTTGTTTGAGAGAAAGGCCATTAAAAGTCCAGATTTGAGTCTCGGTTGTTGGCGTGCCATATACAGTACAGTGATATAGAACTTCTAAGCCCCACCCCCTCGTGAAGTCACAAGTAGAAATCAGTTTACAAACGCTAACAATATAGCTCTCTAAGCTGTACATCACCCTGAAGAAAGTCAAAGCACAATCACTTTTTTCCATAGGAAACCTCATCTCAAGGCAAATGGATCACCGCCACGGCCTCCCTGGACCCGATCGTAGACCGTATCGCCGATCGGATCTTAAGACTGCACCTATTCGGGGTCACCGTGGAGCGGGTCACGGACCGACTCCTCCGCCGAGGTTCGAGACCGCAACCGGGCGAGCTGACCGTCGCGGACCAGGTCGTAAAGCGCACCGGTCCGGGTCATCGACGGTCGCTGAACCGGGTCGCGGAGCGCAAAACCACTTGGCCAGATCGCAGCCCTAATCGTAGGTCAAAGACCACGGTGACTGACGGAACCACGAGGAGCGGCCTATCAAGTACACTTGCAGCATTCACACGAGGCCTTTTTTTTTTAGCAGCAAATGGAAGAAAAATGCTTTGCTTTTTCTTTGTTTCTTTTTTTTTTCTTTCAATTTCTTTTTTTGGACAAAGTGCAATTGCGTTAAACATATATAATATTCTCGACATATACTTTATGGATATATATATATAGTTATCTATATATGTATATATATATATATATTTACTCTTCTATATTGTAGATATCAAGCACACTTATCTTTGTGACTATTTACAAAAATGGAACAGGACGGGAGAGGAGAGGAAAGCGAGTCAAATCAAATTCTCGGATTATCATTCCCAAAGAGCACCAAGTTCTCCCTTCTTCAAACGGAACCACGTCGGTAAAAATATAAAAGATTTCTACATTGAATACATATACGTCTGCACGTGTAGAGCAAGCTGCTAGTCAATCTCACCATGCAAGAACATTCTGAAACTCTTGAATGTCAACTCAATGCTTCTACTTCCCTGGGAATGTAAGCGTTTCCTGCCGCTCACTTCTTTTAAAACCTTCATTGCCGGAGAGCCAGCTGGCAGCTTAAGTACAAAAATAGTACGACAATTATTTCAGGTCTCCCCCCCCCCATCGCGAGGGGACGTGAAAGCTGGACGTACACGACGCCAAGAGTTCAAAATGCTACTAAACCCCGTGTTAGAATTGGGGAAACCTCCTCTATCATCGTCATTGGCGCTGCAACATAATCATTCACTTTAAAACTTTCCTTTGTGTGTTTTTATCGCCGTGTGTGTCCAGCTTTACACATTGGAAGGTGCCGCCCCCTCCCCCTCAAAAATAAAAAACAAATAAAAAGGCCAAAACATGGGACAGGGCATTTTGGTTCTTGTGCAATCACCAAATAAATAACTAGCTTATCTAGTTAGCGCACTTGGCAGAGTTAGCGTGTAATGCGGCCTGAAAAGAAATGTTCCATTAGTGGACCCAACATAGCTTCACAGTTCCATTGCCCTCCCCCATCCCCACCCCACCCACCCACATAATACCCAACAACCCCCCCCTCTCCCCATGTCTACATTCAATACGGCATCATGTAAGCTGTGCAAAACCTTACGTTGCCTGGCTGGCTCGCCATTTTGTTGCATGTGTCTTTGGTACAAAACAATCAATGAAAATAGATTAATAGTGTGCAAATATTCCTTTGTAACGAAAAAAATAGCTCTCGGCCTCGCCCACCTGGAGAGTAGCGACAAGCGACGACGACGGTCACCTTTTGCGGAGGCCTCCCACGAACGAGCGCGCGCACACACAACCACCCACCCACCCACGCATACATACAGTGACTCTGTGGCATCGCGCAAGCAGAGCTCTCGAATTGACGCACATTCACGAGATCTTGGAACACGTCGCGACGTTTCTTTTCCACGCACGCACGTAAACTTCTCCCGCCATCACACCTGCACGCACACGCACACACAAGGCACAATGAATAGAATCGAATCACTCGAAACACTAGCATGAACCCACTCACGTCTACTGTACAAGAAGGGGCGGGGGCGGAGCCATCTTCCTTTTTCACTTCCTCCTGGCGGTCTCGCGCCCGTCTGCCCCACCCGTGAAGAACTAGCACCAAACTACGCCTTTCCGGTCGTCGGGGCGGGGCGGGAAGCCGGGGCGCGTGACGACACGTGTGCATGGACGCCGGGTGGGAGGGGCATGCAAAAAGGGGGCGTGGTTATACGGGGAACAGCAGGGCGGGAACGCTTGGGCCGCGCCCGTCTACATTTTGGAGGTGGGCACTCGCAACCCCACCAGTCCACCGGTGGGGTCGCCGCATCCCGTGTTCTCCAAGATCTTGTTGACGAAGTCCGAAGTCTGCCCGGCGACGGGGGGCGACACTGGGGAACAAACAGAAAGTCAATCGGTGATAAAGCCGGGAGTGAATCAAATGATGCCTCGACTCGGGGAATAACAAGATATGGCTCAAGCCGATATAAGAGGACCGGGGTCAATAAATCCGGTCCTTAGGGGTACCTAACTCAGTCTGTTTTCCATGTCTGCCGCCTCCAACACACCGGAATAAAACGATCAAGTCATCAGCAAGCTGCCCAGAAGCCTGATAACGATCCCGATTATTTCATTCGGATGCGTTGAAGGAGGTAGACGTGGAAAACGGACCGGATAGGGACCCCCAAAGACCGGAATTGGTGAACCCTGCCGTAATTACTGACTGCCAGACGTGGTGTCACTTTGAGGTCGGAGCTCACCAAGCTTATCTTGAATCATCCTCTCCAACGTGTCGCTCATATTGCTCTCACGAGGGGACGAGTCCTCCGCTCGGCTGACGATCTCCTCCTTGATGGCATTGATGACGAACAACAGGCGATCTACGGGAAGACGCCGTCGTCAAGTCGGCTTCTGGCGCCGCGTTTTTGGCGAACGGGCGCGCCGTTGCACAAACGTACCGTACTCCGTGCTGAGTCCCCACAGTTTTACCTTGTTGGCTTCATACTGCGCCTTCTTCTTCAGACGACAGGCCCTGCGAACAGCGTCACGTGACCTCGGCGGCCTCGGGGGGGTGGCCGGATTTTTTAATGGCGTTACCTGGACGCCAGCTTGTTCTTTTCCTTGCGCGACCACGGCCTGGCGGTGAGCGGCAGCTCGCTGACGGGCGTCAGGTCGCCGATCACCTTGTTGAGTTTTCGCAGCTCGGTGCCGATCTGCAGGAGCTTCCTGGGGTTGGGGGTCAAGTCCTCCACGTCCGTTCGCCGGGACTTTTTCAGCGCATACTTTCCTACGAGCGGCAGAGGAAAGCGTCCACGACCGCACTGACGGTGATAGTGTTGCGAGAGGAGGCTTTACCGTGCAGCGGCCCTTTCCTCTGGTACAAGTTGCTGGGCAGAGTGTGGCGGTCCCACTCGGAAGGTTTAAGCATGCGTTCCTGCTTGGACGGCGTCAGCTGCTCGCTGTACTCCCAGAAGTAGCGACGCTTGCCTCGCTTGCGGCTCGACACGCCCGCCGTCAAACCCTTCACGTCTTCCAGGAGGGACACGTCGCAGCCTGAGGGTCCAAAGAACATAAAGAGGACCTTTTTTATTAAGGGCGAATATCCAGTGCAGTCATATACAGTGGTACCTGTACTTAAGGATGATTTTTAATGGCCCTTTAGCTCTATAACTTTAGTAGGGATGCACTAAAATAATAATAAATTTGAATAGGCTGTCAATTCAAATGGAAAAATGTCTGTGCACATACCAGGCTCTGAGAAGGCATCGCTCATGTCGTCGTCCTTGTCGGCCTCGTAGTCCTCATCTTCGTCCTCATCCTCTTCCTCGTTGTCAGACAGCTCGTGCTCACTCCCGAAGCCTTCGTCGTGGTCTTCGTCGTCCAACTCCAGCCCGTCGCCCTCGTCGTCGTCCTCCTCCTCTTCTTCTTCTTCCTCTTCCTCCTCTTCTTCATCCTCGTCCTCATCCGGAAGCGAAAGGCTCCTCCTGGCCAAGCGGCTTTGCGTCAGAAATAAGGAGTAGTTGTGTTCTTCTTTACTCTTCTCCTCTTCCACCACCAGGACGACGCCGACCTCCGGCCCCCCGGGTACGCCGCGCTCCGTGGCGGGGCCGGTATCTTCCGGCCCGGGCGCGGCGGTAGGCTTCCCCGCGGCGCCGGGCGATGGCGGGGCGGCGTCGGTCGACGTGGACGCCGCGTTGTGTCGCTTGGGGGCCGGTGGGGGTTCCGCCCTCTCAAGGTAGGTCGGCGGGGGGGCCTCGGCTTGAGCTTTGCGAGCGCTCAGGCGCACTTTAGCTTTGCGGACAAAATCGAAGTTGGCCAACAGAGCGCCCGTCTTGGACACTCCCGCCTGGCCTTTGCCCTGGGGGGCGTGGTCCAAGGTGGCGCGCGGGGGCGCTAGGGTCTTGGTCATGGTCTCGGTGCTGGAGGGGACCGGCCGGGTGGCCTTGCGGAAACCCTCTGGGAAATCGGGCACCAGGTTCCTGGAGAGGCGGGACGAAGACCCGGAGAGCGGCGACCTCTTGTCGGGGGCGGCCGTCTGCGTGGATTCGGCGGGGGGGCAGAGGGCCTCGCACACGGGCTGAGAGTCCTCGCTGTTGAGCTGAGCAAGAGTGGGCGTCTGGCCGATCACTTCCTCGTCTTGGTAAGGGCTGGAGAAGTCGTCCAAGCCCAGAAAGTCCACCTCCTTGGTGCCCCAGATGTCGCAGCTGGTCAGACGTGTATATCTGTGTGGAAAAAGACGCACGGCAAAAATGCGTGAAGCTCAGCACGGGGGGGTTGTAGTCCCCTCGGCACTCCCACCTGGTGAGGTCCTCCCAGTACGAGTCCCACTGCTCAAAAGCCGGAGCGCCGTGCGCCGCGTCGCACTCGCCGAGCGCCATCATCAGCTGCTGCTCCCCCTCGCAATCTTTGGCGCCGTCGGCCACGCCCACCATGGCGTCCCCGTACGGACTCTGTCGGTGACTCATGTCTCTGTCCTGCAGGTGAAAGAGCCAGTTTGTTACATTTCACAAGACGCGATCAAGTTTTACATCACAAATTTTACATAATGAGTGATCAATTTCCCATTTGAAAATATATTAATTACCACATGCTTTAAAACAACAAATGGTAATAGAGTTTCCTGAGTAGCGTCATTCTCTACCAAAGTCAAATAACTGAAATTAAAATCGTAACAGATTCATAGTAATTTAAATTCACAACAGGAGAAATTCTACAATATGACCATTCATTATAAATGCAATAAAATCCACTTAATGTTATGTGATACATTTCACATTTGAAAGTAATAAATGCCATGCTATAAAGCACTTTATACATGACATATTCCATATTATAATGATGTAAATATCTCACATTATTTACAAAACAGAGACATTTAACATTTTAAAACGACAAATGTCATCTTACGTGATACTCATATTATTACATAGAAAAATCAGATTTTTTTCGTGTGGCGGTGCTGCTCATTCTGCTATGCAAGCCGTGGCCACAAGAGGGCAGTGAAAGTAATATACGCGTACCAGCTCATACATGAAGTCGGGGTCTGACGTGTTGGCGAGAAGTTCGGTGCTCGTCAACGCCTGGTCGGCGAAGGAGAAGTGTTGAAAGTCGTCCCCAAAAGGAGGTTCCATCCCACTCACGCTGGGCTGCAACAAAGACCTTCATTACTCATCTAGCCAATTACATGTTGTGGTAGTAAGCAATTCTAGCCGTGAGAGGGCTTCTTGATGAAACGCTGACATCGCACCTACTTGCGTGTTAATTGGTAAACAACACAAGCGCTCCTCGCCTCTGTAATCAAGTGCAACTTCTGCCGAGTTAGGGATGGATTAACACGGCGGCGTGTGGCAAAATCCCACCTGAGGCATCGCAAGGCACAGCTTAGCGAACCAGCGATGGGGAACCTCTGGGCCCGGCGTCCAGTCCCAGAGGCGCGAGGGCTGTCGAGGGCGGGGCACTGGTCGTTGTGACTCTCGTTCTTGATCTAATCAAAGAAAATCAAATGAAAAGCCAGCATAGAATGTTAAAAATTCAGCAACCTGTTAAAACATGTTGTCTAGAGCCTGGTTTGCTAATTCAAGGAAATCTGATGGTAATAATATCGATTGACTGTCATTGATGGTACTCGTCATCCAATCCATATTGACATATGGGTACTCAATCTCACTAAAGATGATCAGTCAATGCTTGAAACAGATTTGATATGTATTGTTGTCAATGGCATCAAAATCGTTAACAACGTGCAAGTACAACACCAAGCTAATTTCTAAACAAAACAAATCCCTTGCTACTTAATCTCATTCAAATTTCAAACCTCCAAACTGCCTTATTGTTAACAACCCCCACCCTCCCAAAAAAAAATCAATCCGAAGCAGGCAACAATCAAAGTTTTCACAGCAGTGCAGAAAAGGGAAGCGGCGGCACGGTCATGCTAGCAGATCCAAACACTGGCGAGCGTCCAACTAGGCCAACAAGCGTGTTTGGAACTCGCTGTTGACTGATCCTCATCCCGTCGCGGATAACCGAAGCGGTGGAGCTTTTTTTGTTTTGTTTTCTTCGTGCCGGCAGCAAACATTCGTCTATGCGAAACACACCCTCTCAGTCTAGCGTGGACTCGGGAAGCTGACTATTCATCACTGGTTCAAAGAGTGAGACGGCAGGACGCAGCCGGAACTGAACCGTCGGTAGCATCTTCAGCTGCTCCTGACAGCAGTTGTGTAATGTACTAACACACGACTCAAACACACAAAGGGTGTGTACTACTTGGACCATGTTATGTACACACTCGATATGACTCAGCACAATGTTGGAATAACACATCCTCTGGTAACGTGATCGATTTCGTGATAAACGTGAAATTCACCTTCAATCAAGATCATTTTCACCATACTATATTGTGATGACTATGACGAAATAAGATGTTGTAATTGAAAATTTTCAATGCAAAAAGTGTGGTGCATCTCAAAAACACTGATTGAAATCAAATACACTGTTCCAAAATGGTGGAACTAATTAGTACGGGGTCTAAGGGCGATGAGTGTTGACGGGCACTTAAGTGAATTTTTACCCACTTTATCCAGGTTTAAATATGCAAAAATAAATGGTACCTTTCACATAACCAAACTACAAAATGGGCCAATCTTGACTCGAAAGAATGTACGTACTGCAAAGATTTATTATTTTCATGCCGAGTTAAATTCCAAATTGATCCTAGTAACAAAATGTGATGAGAGGCGCCACCGTCCAATCAGCAGCTCTATATTTTTGAAGCTTCCTCCCATGAAAACAAGTCAATTGGCCTCATCCCATATTCATGTGTCATATCTTTGTAGCGGAGCAATAGAACAATCAATATGGCATGCCAGGTTAAATAAAATCTACCACATAATTACACAAAATCTATAATAAAATGCTCAATTTTCACATTTTAATGTTTTAACTTCATTTTAACACTTGAATATACGACATTGGTCATTTGCTTCCATAAACGACACAAGAATCCAAATGAAAATAAAGACCAACATGGGTTTTAAAAAGCAATAATAACAATCTAATGACATTAATGTGTCAGCGTTAAAATGTGCATATTTGACATCATAGGAAAAAGGCAGTCATTTTAGTGTAATTCACTTGAAACGTGTCAAAATGTCAAAAACCTCTTATAGAACATGCTGTGCTCACATCCTCAAGGAAGCAAAACACAACCTAGTGCTAAGTTTACGGCGCCAACACCCACGTAAACCCGTCGTTCTATTGGTCGAAGGCCGGTCACGTCCCGCCTACGCGCTCAGCCGATTGGTCGAAACCTCCGTCCGCAACGGGGCGCTCGTACATAACAACGAGCCCGCGCTCAAGATAGGTTGAGGCTGAAGATAAACAAGTTGAGGGCCTGCGTGGTTCTCGCTGGCCTTCAAACAAACATGTTCCACTTTTTCCATCCCTGACCACCGTACAAACATTCAACAACGCCCAACCACCAAAACAAACTCAACTACTGACCGACTTATGTGTGCTAAGTGCTAGCTACTCACGCCAAATATGTCTAATTAACACCCACACTCGCGTTACGTCGAGTCCACTTGACATGCGTCCATCAAAAAACACTCAGATATATTTTGATTATTATTTTTGTTGCGCTTTTTACCCAAAAAATGGGGAAAACAGGATAATTCCAGCGCGTGTTTGCGTGTTGGGGGGCGTGTACCCTGCTAGCAGAAGTCAACGCAACAAACGAGCAGTCGAATCCCATCGACAAGACGAGCGAAAAACGTCCTGTGTTTTGTGTGTTCAACATGTGAAAATTAGCAAACGAACCCCTTCATAAGCATTATTTATTGAAAGTCATCGTCACCAGGAATTAGACGGGCACCAGCGCTAAATGCTAACAATAGTGATTCAATTACGTTCCAATGATCAAAGTTGTTTGTGATTGTTTGTCGCTCAGACGGGGTGCCAATAAAAGCGCTGCACCCGCTCACACAACCAGGATAAGGAAAAGGTGTTTATTTCTGTTTTTGTTGTTGTTATTATCTGCAGTTTTGGAGCTGGACGGCATAGCTGGGTTCGACTCGGCCTGCGTCCGCCCCAAATACAACAAGAGGCGCTTAGCTGTCAAGCTAACCACCGAGCGAATAATCCCAAATCACCAAAGCGCGAGCCTTCGCTTGCCCCCGAGGCGGAGGAGAAAGAGAAAGCTTACAAAAAAAACAAATACGCATCACTCACTTGCGGGTGGAGCCGCTGGCGTTCTGCTTAAAGATTCGGTCCGCTTTTGACGCTGCTGCACTCGGGTCAGCGGCTCGTTTGTTTCGTTTCCTTGGCGAGTTTTTGCTGCTCGCTGCTTTTGTTTTGTTTTGTTGCTTCCTGGAAGGCGCGTGACTTCGGAGCACGTGGTGCGCGGCTTAGCCAATGGGAGTGGACGGATTCGCGAGCCCCATGAGAAACTCAAGACACGCACACACATAACAGACACACAAACACGAACACACGATCACAAACACACACACACAAACACACAAAAACACACACACAAAAACGCACAGAAACACACATACAAATACACACACACACACAAACACACACAAATACACACAAATACACACAGGGCGGCCATGTTGCAAGGGGCAACATTCCCATCAAACTCAATGCACCCGAAATTAAAATTAATAACCTAATTCGCAGCTGATTTTGAAAAGATTATGTCAAAACATCTGCTATTTAATCAGGAGGGACTATCAGTGAATGAACAAATGTTCATCCCTTCCAGTTCAAATGGATTGGACGTTTATTAATGGCAAACTCATTTAAATTCACAGTAAGAGGATGAAAAGAGAAACATAATTGGACGTCTATTTTCGTCAATGGCACTGAAAGTGTAGGAAAACACATCATACAGGCTGTTAATAAGAATTCCCATTCCATATTCAAGATGTTCAGCTCATTTAGATTTTATAACTTATTTCTTTCAATCCTTCCAATGTATAGTAGATTGCAAAATCCCAGAATAGGAATGTTATCTGATGCAACGAACAGCAAACTGCTGGTGTCTTCCATATTTGGACTTCCTGTCTCAAATGCGACCACTTGGCATGACTCAGGACAAGTCTATCTTTCTATTACAGTGCAACTCTAGGATTTGTATGGACGAGGGAGGGGTTTTGAAGAAGGAAAATAAGCATAAATGTGATTTTAAAAAATCAACTCTTTGTCTGCCATTGACAGTAATAAACATTCAATCTAATTAAAATGGAAAGAACATCTATTTCAGCTAATTAGTTATAGTATATATGTGGTATACTGTGTTTAATTATAAATTAGGGCTGGAACTCGAACTAAAAAAACAACTAATTAATTATAGGCTTAATTTGAAGCATTTTGGGAAATGAATGAATGAATAATGAATGTTTTAGGGTGGTGGTGGAAAATACTTATCAGTAATATCTGATTAAAATTCTTTTTTTGCTGCTAAATCTTTTGTAATTAATCAAATCAGGATTCATGTACTTTATTCCCACCCCTAATAGAAATGTGAGCAAAACACATGACTCAGATCTCCTCAGTCAGTTTTATATATTTATTTTACATAGTAAAAGAATGATGACATTCCATCCCCAAAGAAGCAACAAAGGAGCTCACACTTGATCTAGCAAAATTCCCCCACCCCAAAAAACATCCAGCTGAAGAATGATCATCAGTGACACTATTTGGTTTTCCGCCTTGATTTCCAGCAGTTTGTCATAATTCTGTTTTGATCCTGTGCATGAGATCCTTGTGGTCCACTTTGTGGCTTTGGTTCTTCCAGCGGTGGAACGCCAGCAGAGCGATGTTCTTTGCCGCCACGGCGCTCATCTCCATGGCGCTGCCCGCCCACTCCACGCCGTTTAAGTAGTACAGGTGGGGCCGTAGTTCCACCGGGGGAAGCGACGCCTCTTCTGAGCTACCATAGCGAGGGTACGCCTGCCAATTTGTCACCTGCACTGAGTAGTACGACCTGCATGGGGTTTGGGGGCGACACAACGATCAATAAAGCTCCCACTTGTTAACGGCGATGGACGTCCAACCATTTCCAACGCACGTCAAGATTCTCTAAAATCGGCGATGGCATCTCACCTAAAGAGCATTTTGAGCTGTTCTTTGGTGAGCACTTCGGGCGAGAAGACTTTGTAGACGGCGGCCTCGTGCGCCCGTTTGCGCCGGAAGCCCGGCGACACGCTGACGGGGTAAACGCTGGCCACGCTGTTGAAGAATAACGCCGGCGCTTGGGTCGTCAGCACGCCAGCGTACGGGAAGAGGCGTGGGTCGGGGAAGCCGAAAAGCGAGGTGTTGAGGTAGCCGTGCACCACGGTGGCCACCGTGCCGTGGTAGCTGCCCGACGCCGGCTCCACCGCCGGCGTGAAGTCCGGGAAGGAGACGTTCGAGCCCTGCAACGGCGCCGCCAGCACCACCGCATCGTAGGCGGCGGCCGGGGTCGCCTCGTCCTCTCCGGCCAAGAGCAGCTGGTACCGAAGAGCGCCGTCTGCGGTGAAAAGCCAGACGGAGTCAATTTTGTCTTACGTAACCGATGTTTGGGGGTTCCGATACTGTACCGATACAACCTAAGAAAAAAAAAAACATACCAAGGCCCCGTTACATCTTATTTTTCTTTTAAAAAATAACGCACATTTCACATTGAATTAGACCCGAGCGCACAGAACGTTGGCGCAAAAGTGTCCGACGTACCCGTGTGTAACGGTCGTACAGCCGTGACGTGTGCCGTCACCAAGTTAGCGTTGGCCGTCTTCAGCAGTCCTTCGCAAACCCGCTTGTTGCCGCCTTCTACTGCCCACAAGTTGGAGTGGGCGCTCGCCAACGACACGGCACCTGCAAATAGCACCAAAATTCAACTTCAAAAAAGTAAAAGGTATAATATAATAGAAAATACATTAGTACAAGGGTGACTTGGTCCTCACCTACGAAGGCGGGTATGCTGACATTCTGGCCATAGTTGAGCCTTATGATGGGGGCGATGACCTCGTCAATGAAGCGCTGGGACACGCCCAACTCCAGCAGCGAATCGGAGAGCGGCCTGCGCGTCATGTTGAGGAAGCCGCTTCCGCCAAGCGAGTCGACGAGTTCCTCCACCGAAGTGAATGCGTACCCGTGAGCTTGGTACTTGTAGATCCTACAAATGCGCAGAATACCACGGCCGATACGTTGACATCCCATTGACGTACGGCGAAGGCGTGTCCGACCTCATGAACTTCTCCATGACCTCCTCCAGCCACATGTGCACGCGGATGAAACTGGTGCCGTAGCGCCACCACAGACGCAGAAGGTCCAGCAGGTACCAGTCGCTCTCCTCGGCGATCACTTCGGTGCCGTCGAACACGGCCGTTTTTCCCGACACGCCGCGCCGGTACGCCAGGCCTGCGTGCACGAGCGCGCGCGTCATCGGGTGGCGATTTGCGTCCGTGGGCGTGGCTTACCCAGCTGCTTGACAAAGTCTTGCATGTGCATGTTGAGCGCGTGCACGACGGAGCCGCCCGCCTCGTACTGATTGTTGTTGACGGTGACGGTGGCCAAGCGCCCGCCCACCTGGCCCTTCTCGTACACATCCAGCTGCACCTCGGGCCCAAATTGCTGGCGAAGGAAGTGGGCCGTCGCGCTGCCCCCGATGCCGGCCCCGACCACCGCTAAAAAAAATATTGACATCATTCGGGTCGACAGCGACGTCACCCTAAAGATTACTTATGTTTGTTTGAGCGATTTCCAATTTCAAGTGCATTTTATGTGTGAAATTATTCACACATTATTATATCATTTCACAGTTTTCATTGTTTTTGTTCCATAATGCTAGGATGCTAAGAGGCCTTGCTTTTATGCAGCTTGACCATCCAATTAAGTTTTTAAAAAAAACAACTTATATTGTGTGAATGCCTGAGAGAAAATGAGAATTTTGAGCCAATTTTGGATTATATAGCCTGTGGTCTGAAACTTTTGATCAGGCGATAAATAACCTATTTCAGTTCTTTTTTTTTTTTTAATTATTACATGCTTTTGACTCACTCCCCCTTCTTTCTTTTGCATATTACAGCTCTACTTAAAACCTACCTATGGTCAATATGTGCAAAATTCATATTCAAGCAAATTTTCAACTGGTTTTAAGATTTTGATCAGGTCTTTAGGACTGTGAATTACTTGCACAGTTTGAAGTGTAATGCTTGAAAATGACTTTCAACTATAGAAACGAAACGTGAACATTTAGGAATTTGTGTAGAATCATGAAAGATGAGTTGAGTCATCGATTATTTGGCTGCCCCGTCCAATCCAATTGAACCCATTCAAATGGGCGTCTATTATTGTCAAAAGGAGGTCAAAAGATAATGACGTACGTATTCATTGTCAATAAATGTAAGATCTGTGTTCTTGCCTATTTTGGAGGGCGGAGCTCCATCCTGAGCGGTGGCCGCCGAGGAGAGGGCGACCAAGGCACCTAGCAGGTACCTCAGGACGCCGCAGGGGTCTTCGTCAGTGGACCAAGGCAGACGACGCATGTTGGCTGCCTCTGGCCGACGACGAGACGCCGAAATCGGAAAGAAAGCAACGAACGTTTGCTTCCTCGGCTAACATTTACCAGCTAGCTGATACAGACAGGAGCAACGGATGGAGCCTAACACAAGGATATCACGTGACAGGATTGTGTCCAACTGCGACCCAATCAGATTCAGGGGTTACGTCACTCGTTTCAATGAAATTACTACTCTAGTTACCGGGGTGGGTGACTAAGTCCGGTCCTCGAGGGCCCCTATCCGGTCTGTTTTCCATTGTCCCTCCACCAACACACCTGAATCAAATCACAGGATTGGTATCAAGTTTCTGGAAAGTTTGCTGATGAGTTAATCATTTGATTCAGGTGTGTTAGAGGAGGGAGATATGGAAAACAAACTGGATAGTATTATTTGCCATTTACTTTCACTTAAAACGACTTAATGTATATTTTAAAAAATATGTATCCTAATTCTGCATATTCGCACAGTCTTGAAACTAGTCAATTTGCTTACTTACAGCCTTTACTTTTTTTTACTTGTTTACTTTTATTGCAGCAATATTTTGATTTAGTTTCAACAATGGCATTTGATATTCTTTTTCTATTTTAATTTGACAAGCTGTTTTGTAAATTCTTTTTATATTACACTGTTATCGCCATACCTCCGATTAATTCACAATACAAAGCCTAATTTTAAATTAACATTCTTAATTGTGCTGTAGTTATCGAAAATGGTTGTTACATTAACATGTGCCTATTTTGTCTGTTGTTCTCCATATTATTATATAATGTTTGTCCTTGTTTTTTGATAAATTGAAAAACTGCCCCCCAAAATTGCAAGTCCTTTCATTGCATTCTTTGGTTAGTGCAATTTACACTCAAATGTGACTCAATCTGCCCCAAAATATAGTACGTACTTAATAAATTTTACTGTCACTTTGTATTGTGCGTATGTCCAAGAAGTCTGAAAGAAGTTGAAAAAGACGAGAAGTTGCATTTATTAGAACGTGGAGACAAAATTAGGGGACATTCCAGACGGTGGCGGTGCTGTAAGGCTTGGGCTTACTTCCAACACGCTTGTACTCACTCGCACCTACACACACACACACTCACTTTAGTTGATTTACACAATCTATCACACACTAATGGCTGCAAACTGCAGCAGCCTCTTCATCCGCCAAGGCAGAGGTGAAGGGTCAAAGGCGACCCAGTGTCCGCAGGAGGGCGCTCCATCTCTCTGCGGATAAGATCCCAGTACTCTCGCCAAATGCTGGGATTTCGATAACTTTTCATGGGAACTTTCACGGAAAAAACAAAGTTTGTCACCTAATATGGAACTAAAACTGTTGAGTGCAATCCCTAATTACAGCAAGCAGATTTCATGCAAGTCTTGTGATACGTAGACTTAGCAGTTTTTACAGCACCAATGGTTGCTTGCCGGATTTTTTAAGACCCAAAATAAAATTAGCGGTACGCTCAAGCTTATGATTTTCTGTCAAAAGAGCGTTATCTATTATGTATGGCCATCTGCTTACATCAAGACAAAATGATACAGTTCCTTTAAGTTCCGCTAAATTCCCATGGAAAGGCAACTTCCCAAATTCCTCGGCTATCTTTAAAATGAACTGGTAACCTTTGCCCCTTTTTTTTTTCAACCTGAGCACCCAGCACGGGACGGCCCGCCATGGTAGGCAGGAGGCCATTTGGTCAGCGGGCACGCTGAGAGGGAGGAGGAAGGGGTGGGGGGGAACCGTCGGGTCACTTGGTAGAGCGGCGCGTAGGTTCCGAGGCGGTAGGCGGCGGGGGTGGCCCACGCCGGTCCAGGTCCTCAATGTAGAACATGATGAGTTTGCGGCGTTCATCGGGGACGCAATCCAGCACCAGGTAGCGCTTATCGTTCTGTAGGATCTTCTCCACGTCCTTCAGGTGCTGTTCCGACTCCTGGATGAGCTTGCGAGACCTGTGGTGACCCAATATAAACAACGGCTCGTCAACTTGACGCCACGGCACAGACGGGTTTTCCAACGGAAGGTACCCACTTGTACGTGATGAACTTGGTCTCCTTCAGTAGAGTTCTGAAGTCAGCTTTGGCTGTGATGTATTTATCTTTGATGTAGTCCTCAAATTCACGTTGTCGCTTCTACAGGGAAAAACAAAAACGAACATTACACATATTCAAACACAATTGAAGACGGACCACGTGATCCTCGCCAGGTCTTACTCTGTCACTGGATGAGAACTTGATACATCGGGGGTCCTCCTTGATGATCTTCTTGACTTCTTTCCACGTGGTGGTTAGCGTAATCTTGAAAACAAAGCACGGCGTGCCAATGTCATCATACGGTAGCGATGTTTTTGAAGTCATTAAAAATCGTTGAGCAATCGTTCGGGAATCTGTACATTTACCATGGTGGTCTCGTCCAGGAGCTGCCTGAAGTGCTCCTTTTTCTTCTTGGCCAGCGCCTCCACGTGATCATTGAAAAGTTTCTCCTTCTCCTCGCGTTCCAGTAGTGACGACGACTCCCAGCGATGGTCTTTGCGAAGGTTACGCCGCGTGTCTGACCACGTTGCGTCCGATGAGCGCACCTGAAAGGACGGGGTGTGACTTAAAAGGTCCCCACGTAAACCCGGCGCGTGTCTTTTCTCACCATGTCGGACATGAGCGCCTTGAAATGCTGGATGGCTTCTTCGCGCTTGTGCTGCTCTCTCTCACGGTCGATCTCTTTGGTCTGTTCCGATCGGGCCTTCTGGACTTCGCGCTCGCGTTCCCGCAGGCTGGCCTCGATGCGAGCCTGGCGCTCCAACTCGCGCTCCTTCTCCAAGTCGAGGTTCTGAGCGAGTAGCATGAACATGTTTCCGTGTCATTGACTGTGGTCGTTGGACAGTCAGACGCCAATGAACATCAACAATGGCCGTCAAAGGGAGTTCATTTTGTCCAACGGTAACACTTAACACAGTAGGCAGGTTGTTGATAGCTTTCGTTGACATGAACATACTCAACTTTAAATTCAAATACAACCGACTTTATACAATAACAGGGAGCAACATATGCAGCGACACCCCGAAATTCTCAATCCTTTGTTTAGTTATAGAAAAACGGTAATGTGCTGGTGCCTATTTGTGAAACTTTGTTGGTAATCACCTTGGCGAGCTTGTCCAGGTACTGCTTGAAGTAATCCTCCCTGAGGGCGGAGGTCTCCACGGCCTTGTAACGGGGGTCCGTCTCCATTCTCTCCTTGACTTTGCTCCAGCGTTGTCCTCCTTCTACGTGCTGGTCACTCAACATCTCAAAAAAGTCCTGCCTCACCTGCCGCCAGACGTGAGGGGCTCTTAAGTGCTGCCGGCCAATCGGAGAGGGGAGGGTTTGTCCCTACCTTATCCCCTCTGGACTTGGAGTCCTCCTTGTCCCGCTTTTTCATGAACGTCATGTGTTCGACGAAGATGGCTTCCCTGTCCTTCATCTTGTCGATGCTTTTGAATCGAGGGTCTCTGCCGTTTTTGACGGCAAACTCACTGAAGGTCGTCCTGAGAAGACGCGACGGAGACACGTTCAGGATGCCACAAAGAGAGCCGCCCCGACCGGTCCTCCTCACCTGGCCGTCAGCTTGGTCTCATCCATCATCTTCCTGAAGTCGTCTTTGGCCTGCATCAACTTGTTCTTCTTCTCCTTCCGCTCCTCCTCTGCTCTCGTCTTCACGTATTGGTCGAACACCTGCGGTGACACGGACCATGTCAAACCGGTCTCGCTCGGCACCCGGAGGGAAAACGACGAGACGCGCCGCACCTGCTTCCGCTCTTTGGGGTTCAGCAGAAGGTAACGTGGGTCAAAGACAATCTTGTGAAGCTCTTTCTCCCACGTGGAGAAAGCCGACACCTGCGCCCACGCCGATTAACATTCACAAGGTGCGAAACATGAGGGCGCATGTGGCACGTACCCCTCTTTCTAGCAGCATGTCTTTGAATTGTGTCATCCTGGACTCGAGGGGCACCACGGCTCGCTCTCGGGCTGCTCGAAGCTCCGCCTCCATCACTGCTTCCTTCTCAGAGTCCGGCTCATTCGCGTCGTCCTTCCTGTTACGGAGAAAAGAGAGAACGTGAGAGGAACATACCCATAACTCTTTCCGTCCCTTGGACGACCATAGACGTCCGATGATGGGGCTTTTCTACTGAGACTTTAAATAACTTTGACATGAGTAGCTAGCTGTCTAATCCATTTGACCGTATGAAGTCCAAGCCACCCAATTCAAATGGATTGGACATCCACCCGTCAACAGTAGCCAATGACTCATAATACAGTATAGATTGAAAACATGACTGACTTTCTCTTCTTGGCTTTGGAGGGCTCCTCATTGTGAGTGTCGTCTGAAGCAAGGCCCAACTCCGACTCCTCCCTGCTAAAAACTACACACGCACGCAAGGGTTACAAACGCAAAAAACGCCCGCTAGCTTGCGCGACGTTTGTTTTACAGTCACCTGTCCTTTTGGCGTCATCGAGGCCTCGCTTGTGCGGGGGCTCCTGGATGTGTTTGTCCACGTCGGTGCGACCCAGCAGCTCTTCGGGTCGGTCCCACATGGACAGTCGAGTGGTGGGGTTGTAAAAGAAGACGCGCTCGTCGCCCGTCCACACCACGCACCTGCCGCGCGAGAAGGTGAGAAACAGTGAGGCGGTAGCTGGGTGGCGAGACTCGTCTCATCTGCGTGCGCACACGTACCACGGCGTCCCCGGGATTGGGTTGGTGGCCACCGGACGAGCTTTCTGGGCCGCTCTCTCTTCCTCGGTCATTTCTTCTTCTTTGCGCTCCTTCAGCAAAATGAAAAGGCACATAAATGAATGACACCATGGTCATAGTTCATTTCTAAGGTGCAACAATCAATTAATTGGCAACCATCTTGGCAATTTCAGAAAATTAGGATTGGTCATTGGATTTATCGGGGCCATTTGACCTAACTGGGAGGGTCGACGCCACCGCACCTGTCTTACATGTTTGTCATTATTTATAGTGATCATTTTGCTCTCCTCCTCCTCCATCTCCATGGCTTCCGCCTCTTCCATCGCCAGTCGCTCCTTGGCCTTTTCCACTTCTTTTTCTGCGCACAAGCAAGCAGCGATTCTTGACTTTACACTTGAATATTTACCAAGCCACTCCTATTTCAAATCATCCTCTGCCAGGAGAAAACCCGAGTCATTGATGGCGTCGATCGTTAAGGCGAAGACACGCCGCACGCCTTCCCACCTCGGTCCAGCACGGCCTGCGGCTTCTCCCAGGTGGACTCCAGGGTGCGGTTATTGTAGTAGTAGGTCTTGCCGTCCACCGTTTTGTATTCGGACCACTCGGGCAGCTGCAGCGTGGCCATGGTGGTGGCGGGCGCCGCCGACAACGTCAACTGAGGGTGCATCATGGACACCAAAGGCGGGCCCATGCCAGGCAAAATTCCTGAGAGACGGGACCATTGACAGTTAGTGACACTTGCGAGTACGCGGCAAGACCCCCCCCTCCCATTCCGGCGTGCTTGTACAGTAAGGAGCAAAGATGACATTACATTGTTCCAATGGTAACAGCTGACACATTGGTTGCCATTGACGACAACAGACGTTCAATCCATTTGAAGTACATAAGTAGTGCTGTGCGACATAACAATGAATATCAGATAAACTAAGAACCTAACAGCATATTTCCCAATAATCATTAGGTTTGTCGTTGACAAAGCAGACCATTTTCAGCTTATTGATTATAGCCTCCATTTTTCACAGTACTACCACCACCAAAGGGTCTTAAAATGTCTCTTTCTACAAAACAGATATATTTGCTTACCACTGATGCATTTAACACGAGCCGAGGACACAAGTCTTCCTACTGTCTGTCATCAGTAAAAGTTCCACAATCCGATTTTGTTTCGCTTCTAAATCCTTTCATCCCTTATACATGACTTTTTTTGCCCACTTTCATTACTTTTTTTCCGTTTCAAACCTCGCTTCCGTCCTGACCGTATTGAGTAATATATTATAAGTAATACGATGTTGAAATGTGAAAACGCTATCAAGTATGAAAATCTAATTAAATCTGTATGTTTGAGCAAAATACTAAGCCTATTACACCATTGCTTCTGTTGCAGCAGTATCTAAATATATATTTTTCCTATATCGCACAGCACTAGATACAGCCACACATACATTACACGTGCACAGAAAAATACTTCATCAATTCTCATGAACAACAAAGACAATTAACAAACTCATACAAAATACTGTACACATGCACACAAACGCTGAAGAAAAGATTTTTTCATAGTCGCCTAATAAGTGCTTTTTCTTTACTGTTATTCTCATACTTAAATCGCTATTATTACTCTTAACATTTTAGCTGTAAAAATTGATACAATAGAACAGTATTTTCCAATAATTCTTTTAATTGGATTTATTAGAAAGATAATTCTGTTTTAAAAAATTACATTAATCAGACCATATTTACTAATAATTCATTAGCTGTCCTTGACAGCAATATACATCTAATCAATTTGAATGGGGAGACCTAGCAAAAAAAATGCAATATTCACTCATTGCCATGGATGTCTACTTGTGACAACTAATTTAAATTTACAGCAAAAGGATGAAACGAGCCACATGATTGGATGCCTATGAACGTCAACGGCATTTAAGAGTTAATAGGTTCAAAGAGGCTTTGGACAATTTTGAGGCGCAAAGGTCTCTAAAGGATTAATCAACGGTCAACCTAGCTGTCGATTCATCTGATGATTGTCTAGTCAACAGCCCTAACACAACACATGCATACATACCCTCACACATGTTCCACAAATGCACGCGCACACACACAAGCTAATATATAATATGTATTGTGTCCATGTAGTGTTGCTGAATGGCGGCGCGACTGGGGATGGGCTTGCAGAGGAAGTAACAGACTAGCATGCCATCTAGCAGGCGGGCGGGCGGGTGCGTTTACCGTTGGCACCGGGGCCCGCCTTTACGCAGGGAGCGCCAACTATCTGCATCATTGCTACACCTGCAACAACAACGCACAAGCAAGCATCTGGTTGGACACAAGCAACACGCTGTGTGTATGTGTGGGTGCGCAGACAGACAGAGTTGGGGTCAGAGGTCATGCTATGGTCTTGGGAACATGGGGAAGGGGGGGATTCATTCAAACTTCTCTAAAATGGCAGTCAGTGCAGTTGAGCTCATTAGTGTTGCCGTGTGAATAATTGCGGATAAGAGAAAATTGATGTGTCCTTTCATGGCCATGTAAAGCAATGATGATGCGGCTGTCTCACCTGGTAGGGGGATGTGCATGCCCGGTAAGGGCACCCGGAAGGGCGGCACCATGACGGGCGGGAAGGCGGGGATCGCAGCAGTGGGCTGGGCCACGCTATGAGGCAGGGTGGCGGTCAGGAGAGGGACGGTCTGCACCGCCGTGATGGGGGACGGCATCGTGGACACTGTCACCACGGTCACCGGCGACACCGAAGAACTGGCGGCGGGAGCGAGCTCTGCGACGACTGTGGCTGAGGGACCACGAGCGTTGGATTGGAGAATTTGATCATGGTTTTACATGCGTGTGTGAGTGTGTTCCAACCTGTATTAGTCACAGTGGGCGCCAAGGTTGTGATGGTGGAGTCTGGACTGGAGGTGAGCGTGTGGGACAGGGTGATGGAGGGGGCGATGGCGGGGGTGGTGACAGGCGAGGCAGCCGTGCTTGGCGTCGTGTTGATGCTGCTGGAGTTGGCGGCCGTGGTGGCGCCCATGCTGGCGCCCGTCACCGTACCGGCCCCAGACACTAGTAAAGGGTTGAGCTCTGCCTGCTGAATGATTTTCACACCCTCCGGTTTTGTCCACGCCGACTCTCTAGTCCGAGCGTTGTAGTAGTACGTCTTGCCTTCCGGCGTTTTGTTTTCTACCCAGATCTCCTCAGTGGGATTGATGGAGGGGGTAGGGGCAGGAGCGGGGGCAGGGGCTGCTGAAGGTTGAACTGGAGGCATACCAGGAGGAAAGAGCATCCCTGGAGGAGGTGGTAGATTGCTCATTGGAGGGGGAAGGAATGGGGGTCTCTGCGGGGAAGAGAAGTCAAGCACCAACTTTTAACAAACTGAAAAACATACTTTGGACATCAATTCATTCCATGAGGTAAACCAAGGCAAATAGGGTATCCAAACCAAGTCACCTGCATGTGGGGCGGGCCCATAGGGGGCGGCATGCCTCCCGGTGGCGGGATGGGGGGCATGCTGGGGTCAAAGGGCGGCCGCGGGAATGGGGGACGAGGCGGCGGTGGTCCCCTCATCATTCCGAAGGGTGGCGGTGGCGGCCTGAGGAGGGGCGGAGGGCCACGCAGCACAGGCGTCTGGGTGGGAGATGGCACTGTGGTGGGGACAGGGGCGGGAGCAGGGCTGGCGGCGGTGGGCACCGGGACGGGTCCACGAAACCGCACGGCCTGCTGGGCCATTCTGTAATGCATGTTAAATGAGTTGTACAAAAAGATTTGGTCAATTATTTATATAATACAATCTACTATCCATTTATGTATGGTTTATATTCACATGGCCCACATGATTATATTAGCTGACTTTTTGGTAATAGTCACCCCCCCAACCCCCCTCAAGCATAAGTTTATTTTTTTTCAACTTCACAAACACTTGCATGTTTAACACGTTAATGAAAAGGATAAAAATCAACTATTAGTTAGAAAGCAACAACTTTAAAATCTTCATTATGCCTTTTATTTACACTATACAATAAGTCGGTTGACAGAATGATGTGTACAATTGCGTTTCAAGCAGCCACAAGTTATTTAAAGATTACCACAGGGAAATGATAATTACACCTTTATAATGGTTTTGATGCAACAATTTATCATGTTGGTCACGTGTAATGAAACTCATCTTTGAAATTTGACACTCAATGGGAATTGCAAATATTTCAGGGCAGCCAAGTCGCCTCTGCAGACGAACGCGAGCCAATGGCTAATTCACAAGAACTATGAAGTGTTTTTAACCAAATAAGGGTCAACTGTCAGGGTAGGAACGTCAGTATATACCCATACTTTATTTAATTCAAGCCTAAAATCCTCTTGCTGGTGTTTACCGCGTGCGTCAAGACTCGCCACTGGCCACGATCCACTTGGCTAAACGCAGATTAGCTTCCGGGGCTACATTCATAAATAGTGCCTTTGTTTCACAAATTGTTGCAGGCCAAAGTTCACGTAGCAAATTATTGCGCGAAGCCAACATTTTGTCAACACCACAAGGTGGGAATATTGATAGAATCACTCGGATTTGGTCATATTCTGACCTGTTGTCGTTGAATCCGATTGCTTCGCTGTCCGCTTGGTCCGCCATTACAGGAAAATGGTAAAAGCTTCTTCCTGGAAACGCCCTTAAATCAATACAGAGATTTCCATTCCACGGCTACCCTGTCAATCGTCTACCGTGCGTCCTCTGATTGGACGAGGGACTGTCCGTCAGGGCGGAGCCACACCTAAATTTGATACGTCGCTTCCAATGGATCACGATGTCTTTGTTCGGTCACAATGCAGGCCGCGCGCTAATTGGTCGAGTTCATCCCATTCCCGCACATTTGAGTGTTTTGACTTGTTAAACTGACCGCTACAAAACTTCATCAACTGAAGTTGATAACCTATTTGTAGATTTTTCTCCAATAAATCGGATGGAACATTTTTATATTTCCATCCTTTTATTGAAAACAGGACATTCTTTTAGTCTACCAGTTCATAATTTTCTAAATTGTTTGAAAATGTCTTATTTGTACTTAACACAAAAAGAATCAGGTTGGCTTAATGAATGTGGGCCAGAACTGGAGCATATTTACTGTTGTGAGTGGCTGAATAGCTGTCATTTGGGCTAGGGAAATTGTTTTGACACCATGGAATCATTTGCACAAATTGACAAAAAGTAACAAGGCAGTTTAAGAAAGTAAAGAGGAAAGAGTTGACCAAAAAAAGAATACTCAAACAGAGGTAATTGAAAAATGCATTTAAATACAGTAAAAAGCATTTATAGTTGCAATACCAATGAAGTCAAAATGATGAACTCATTTGTCATAATTTCAGTGAATATCCAGCCAAGTACATAAAGTAAACAATTGAAACAAACAAGGTGTTGGACTGAAAAAAGAACACAAACATGAACGTCATCATTACTGCAGTAGTGCTCCGCAGATGAAGACAAGTCAAGTAAATACCAAACTAAAATCTAAAGTGTCCTTCTGAGAGTAACAAAATAAAGATTTGGTCATTTGGAGCACACAAAAAGGCTCAGCTTAACTGTGTGTGCACACATCAAATAAGGTAAAGACACACACTTGAATCCAATCAAACACACTCAAACCTACACACACACATTCATATGCAGTCAAACACAGGCGCTTCAGTCGTATGATCGTATCATCGAGATGATTGAAGTGGACACCATCCCTGATCCAATGTTATTTTCCTGGATTCGGATCAATCGAGGGCTTCTGCTGATTAAAAAAAGAAATGGAAGCGTACATTGGAAAAGCAAAACCATCAAATTGTTTATCCTGAAGATACCCAACTCACAAAAAGTTTGCAATATTAACATAAACAGAAGCCAGTGTGCAACTTGCGGAAAAAGCTCTGCACCTTGGAATATTCTAATCTTCCAAAGTGCACAAGAGGTCACATAACAGTTGACCTCCAAAAAGTGAGTTCATTTGAGGATGATCTAAAATGTCATCCCCAGGTCTACTATCACAAACTGTTCATGAGTCACCTTATTAGCTCAATATTTAAGATATTACAGCTTCATAATTTTTCTTTCAATGTAATTGTACTGGGCATCAAATATTAATGGATTTTCACTTTATGCAGTTGCCAGCGGCCAATAACGACTTGACTGTATAGGAAATACGAGTGCTTGGGTTCCCCCGGAATGTGAGATTTCCAAGTGGTGCTACACACCAGGACCATGTCGCATGCACGTGTCGCTTTAGCTCACCTCACTTCAATCCACGCACCCTCGCGCACACACACACAGACACACACCTACCCATACACACTTGCTTATTTTCCAAAGTTGCCAAAGTTACAAAATGCATCTTGCTTTGCCGGGGTCCTCATCACGGGATGCGCGCCCGTCGTCATGGAAGGAGGGACGCTTCCCAAGGTCATGCTGGGATTGGCCAGTAGTCTTATGGGTGCGGTGTTGGAGTGTGGTGGCAGGCTGAGGTTAAGACCCCCAAAGTTGCTCGACAGCGCACCTAGAACGATGCAAACAGGTCAACAGGAGTTTCATCAATTAAAAAAAAAGTATTAACATGTAAATTCTAATTGCCAGTTTAACCACAATGCACGAATTATGATTTTATTCATATGGTCTATTTAAAGAGTAATAAGTGGATTGCAGACAGGTGCATTTTGCTTTTGCAGAAACCCCATTGGGTAACCTTCTGTGCTGAATCAGCTGGAACAAAAATCTGCACCCACTTCAGACCATTGTACAATAGTTTAGAAACCCTTGAACTATAGTGATTAATGACCCTGGAAGTGTTAAGTGGATTGGACATCATTGTTACTTCTGCTAACATTGATTATTTTTGTTGTGATTTATCCAAGCACTTTAAATTTTGTTGTACCAGTTCAAATGGATTGAATGTCTACCGTTGTCCATGCAGGCCAACAAGTTAAGAAAGGGACATGCTACCTTGCTGTTCCATGATGTTGTTGAGGGCGGTCTGCGTTTTGATCGGGTTGACACCAGTCGACAAAAAATCCAGACTGATGTTGACGGACGGGTCCGACCAGGTGGAGCCTAAAGATCCCTGACCTCCAACCCCGATGTTCTGTTTTAGTCCGGCAGGCGGATGAGAGGTCAAACCTCCCAGACTCTGCCACCACACAGAAATATGACAGCCAACTTCATCTCCAGGGGAAAAAAATGTCAAAATACAAGATGGAGGCACATTTGATACCTGCTGGGAGCGAGATGGCGGCAAATTTGGCCCGGCCACGGACGAGAAGGTCAAACTCTGTGAGGCGCTGAGTGGCTGACTAACCCCGCCCATCAGGTCAAAGAGCTCAGCGGAAGGAGGTACAGCAGTGGGCTTGGGGGCGGTGTTGAGCGGCGGCGGAGTGCCAAACAGGTCGGAAATCGGTTGCGAGGTGGTGTTGGCGGAGTGGGATGACGTCATGGGGTTAGCGAAGGCGCTCCAGTCTCCAAAGTCTGGGTTCCCATTGGCCGGTGCCGTGGCTAGTCACATGAAAAATATTAAGGGACCCTCTCATCTTGTTGTGAGGTTTAAAAGAAAAATGCCATACTTCCTGCGTGTTTTTTGTAGTAATGTGTTTTGACCCATTTGCTTCCAATTTTTGATATTTAACCCTTTCAGGAACAGTGGTCACTACAGTACTCCCAACCCTGGTCACAGAGTATGTGTTGTGGTAGTTGGTAAAAAAAGAAATTGATGTTGAAAATGTCCATTGATGGCAATAGAGGTGTCTGTGTGCATGCGTGTGTGTATATATATTATATATAATTATTAATTTATATTCTTTATTATCCATGGCATTTTCATTTATGTTACTTTTTAATCCTTTTTACTTTAAAGTTAAAAGTAGATTTTCTTTTAATGCAAAAAGCACCCTTCAACTAATTCATTAATTTTACGTAAAATTATTTACTTACTCTTTATTGCCCATCACAAAATACATGTAATGTCAAATGGTGGCCACAAAATATAATCCCGTGGGCCACAATTTTGAGGAAATACCCTAAATGAATTTAATAAGACTTTTTTTATAATCATAATTCAAGCAAGAAATGGTTAAACTTCCCATTTCTATTTTTTTAGCCCTAAAAAGATGCCTTGACCCAGTTGGTTCCCAACTATCTGGTCTGTTATTAATGTCTCCCTCCACCAACACACCTGATTCAAATAATCAAGATTGTTATGACGCTTCTGGACAGCTTGCTGATGACTATCATTTTATTCAGGTGTGTTGGGGGAGGAAGACATGAGAACAGACTGGATAGGGGGCTTCAAGGACCAGAGTTGGGAACCCCTGCCTTAACTCCTCGCAATGTATTTGTCCTGAAAAATAAAAATGAAAATAAAAATCCTTACTGCTGGTGGTCGGCAGGCTGGCAGATGCCGCCGGGGAGGAGAAGTCGGCAAAGCCGCCAATGAGGTCATTGGAGCATCCCCCTGAACGAAAAGACATGTTGACAACTGTACTATGAATCACAAACAAAAACAAACTTACCTGCAGCAGAGCTCTGACTGGCCCCTGGTTCGATGTCCAGCAGGTCTGCAAGTCCATCATTGGACAGCCGCCGAACGGACGCCTAATAAGACAGCATGGAGGATAAACATGGCTGCTTATAGGACCTGTGTGTTTGTTTTTGGCGCCCAAGCACCATAGATGGTGATGGCATGTGGTGTACCTTGTTGTCTTCAGCAATATTGTCTCCGGTATAGTGGGCGGCAGCGCCGAGGTCCAAAGTCTTGTTGGAGGGGGCGCTGCCACGTTTGCGCACATTGGTCGTGGTGGTCTCGGAAGCCTGGGTGATATGGACGACGCTCTTGGGGGTGACCGTTTCCTCCTCGTCTTTGAATTCGTTAGCTTCCTGGCGACCGTTCCTGGATGTCCTGTCTTCTTCGCCGTCGCTACAGAAACGGCGGGAAGAGCGGCGTAGGTCAGGAAAGTGCATTTAAATAGCAAATTACACAAGACAGGGCGTCACATATCAACAGAAATATACTGACCCACAGATACTGAGAAATAAAGACATTGTTTCTGAAAATAAGAGAATAAATCATGTTGATTTCCATTGTTTATTTATGTCTTGCAGTTTCCACGTTCACACCGTGCCTGCGTGGTTTTTCACCAGGTACCATGTTTTGGACAAAAATGCACACACATACACGTGTACTTTTTGACACATGAGCGGGGATTTCCTTTACCTGATCCTGTCCGGGGAGTCGTCTCGCTCCTTCTTCCGAAACTTGCTTATGGTGTCGTCAATGGTGCTGCCGATCTTCTCGCCAATCTCGCCAAGCTTCTCGCTGAAGGGGAACGCCGCCCGGCTCTTGTCCCAGTCTTCATCCCATTTGCTGCGCTCCAGCTCGCAAGCTATCGATAGGCAAGTAGACGTGTTGGGATCTCAAATGAACAAATCAAAAGCTGAAAAGTGACAATGTGCCTGTCGGACTGCTCACAGTTTTTTAAGATTCCCCCTCCCATGCTGTCGGACGACACTCCAATGTATTTGTCCTTGTTCTTCTTGGCCTTCTTGCGCTCCTCTCTGAGTCGGTCGTCATCCTGGACGAACTCCACCATCTCCTTCACCTTCTGACGTACGTTGATGCCTTGATCTTTCCCATTCTCGTCTACCCGGTACACAGCAAAATTCTTGTTGGTTCGAGCAAATGTGAAGATTGTGCCCTTTCTTAACCACTCTGGATTAGACATCAATTGCTGTCAACAATCTGAGCATGCTGACCAATAAAGTGGTAGTTTTCCAAAGATCTCAGGTCATAGATGTGCTCTCGCGCGCTGGTCACCACTCGTTCTGATCCATTCCTGATCAAGTAAGCCAGTAGCAGCAACGCCTGAAGGGATCACACACAACCATGTTGCACGACAACAAAAATCTGAGGATGACCAAGTGAGAACGTGCCACGCACCTTGTAGACCCGCCTCCAGTTCTTCTTGTTGTCCTTCAGCATCCTGGTCCACAGCATGTTCATCACTTCGGGAAACTGCTCGTACATGAAGGTTGACCTGTACATGCCCACACACACCATCAGGTGAAGGAAGAACTGTGCATGCGTAATAGTGCGTTCGTGTCTGTACATACTTTGCGATATCTCCCATCAGCTGACCAGAAGGTCCCCACGGGTCATCATTGGTGGCCTCTCTCACCTTGGACTCGATGTCGGAATAGTTCATCACCACATTGGTACTGGTGGCGCACAGGAACACACACATTGTATTACTGTTTCGGGACCATTGACAGCGATAGACGTCTCCCAATTATATTGAGTTGGACATCAATGGGATAAAATTCCCACTAGCCATGAAAGATCAGCCAACGATTCCTTTGTGTTCTTGGTGGGAGTCATCGTTTAGGCTTTCCTTAGAACAGCGTGAGAATCACGATTAATTGTGCATTTTTTTAAAGGTTCGTGAAAACGTAAGCAGGCGGGACAGGATGGAAAAGGGCGTGATACGACTGCAGCGTAACGGGCCGAGACTAGCTATGCTAGAGACATTAGCTTGCTGCAAGGGGGGCTCTCCTTCCTTCACAATAAAGGGAGAACAAAACTTCATTTGAAACAAACCAAGCTGATTCGCCCGAGCTAGTGTGGGTCAAAACAGTCTTTAAATATTAACTTTCGAGCTCACAAACGGGAGATCGCCGCAAGGTTACACTAGCTTGGGTTAGCAAGCTAACGGTGGCGAACAGCTGAGCCGAAGCCGTGACGTCAGAACACTGGGATGCCCGCTAGCCGGCTTTTCTTCACTTCATTGAGCTTTTCGGGGTCTACTTACGCTTTGTCCACCAGTTCGCGAACCTTCCACATGTTCAGCATCTTCTGGCGCATGGACGCTCCACGCACGCACGCCGTCGAGGCACCTTTCCGGACTCACGCGCACGCACGCCTCGAGACGCCTCAGCTCGAGTTTTACGGCCCAGTTGCTTGGGCAACGTCAGCGTGACGTCATTCTTTTATAATGAAATGAAGAAATCCGCATAAACCTTAACATTTGAAACTGGATTTCTATTAAAAATAGATAATATGATTTTTATTTGAACGCCACATCATCCCATAATAATCAGTAATCACCTAAATAAAGTTGCTCATTTATCTTTGTCGTTTTTTTCAATAGATGAGTTCATTTTAATCTCGTCATTTATTTAAGATGACTGCAAGTTTCTTTTAAATATTATTCACCATAAGATGCATTGATATTTTCAAGCGCCATTGATAAGGAAATGTAATGTGTTGTACATATTTATGCCGGCTAAACTGACCGGAAGTTCATCGTCAAAACAAAAATGGCGACTTCCGCTGATGTTCACGTCCGAATATGTGTTCAACAAATGATCAAATTTGACCTTCAAGTTAAGGAGAACATTCAGGTAATACAATTTCTATCTATTATTTGTATTGCGTACATAAGTAAAAGAAAAATTTATGCAAAAAAATCACTAATATAGGCCAAATTCGAAGAATGGGGTCATTCATTCATTGTACAACTGCAAGTATACATACAGGATTGAATCGAATGGTTTTATTGTCATTATACAAGTATAATGAGATTTAAAGCCTCACCACGAAGTGCACAAATAACAACAATGTGTTAACTTGGTGTTGATGAAAACGAAAACATTTTATGTGTCAACTGACTAAATTTACTTTGAGTGAGACTTTGCCTTTTATAGTTTTTTAAATGTTTTGTATATGTCGTCCTGTCCAGTCCATTCGAGAATGTTGCGGGCCTCAGAGTGCTCTTATGGAGTTCAACTGTCAAGTCAAGGACAAATTCAAGCAACTCCGACGCACAATTCAGGTCAGATACATAACATTATTTTTTAAGGTTATGGAAAGACATGTTTGATGTTTATTTTAGGAGCTGGAGCAGATGGCGCGAGAACAGGACAAAGAGTCAGACAGGATTTCCATTCAAGCCGAGGCTGACAGCCAGAGAAGACAAATGATCAGGTTGAAAAATGACAGTCACCATCAAGGTGTAGCTCACATGTTAATGTATTGTGTGTTCATGTCAGTAATCAGACGGCGTGGAGAAAAGCCAACCTGGCGTGCAAAGTCTCCATGGACAACATGGAAAAAGATGAGCTTCTGCGTGAAGGAGACGGGGCAGGCATCAGAAGCAGGTTTTTGCTTTCCATCTCTTAGTCAATCCCCCAAATCACCCCGAAAACCCTTTTCCCCTCTCATTTATGTTCCACAGAAATGACCTGACCTTTATCCTTGCGACATTCTCAGAAAAGCCACCAAAGAAAGCCTGGTGGAGAGCAGCAGTAACATCACCGAGAGCCTCATGTCCATCAGCAGGATGATGGCGGAGCAGGTTAAGCAGAGCGAGGACAACATCGGCACCCTGGGTAAAACAAAACAACAATATAGAACAATTTCACGCTCACTCACAAAATCTGCATGTGTTCACTTCTTGTTTTCCAGCGACTTCCTCCCGCACGGCGCAGGAGACCAATGAAGAGTTCCGGAATATGACGGGAACGATCCACCTGGGCAGGAAGTTGATCCTCAAATACAATCGGCGAGAGTTGACTGACAAGCTTCTCATTTTCTTGGCGCTGGCGCTCTTCCTCGCTACCGTACTTTACATCCTCAAGAAGAGACTCTTTCCTTTTATTTAGTTATTTAGCTTACTTTTTGTTTGCTTGTTACAACTGGAATTATGAATTGAATAAATTAAAAAATATACATAATGAGGGAACGTGTGAATAATTGTGTCGCAGTCATTCACACATTCTTGAATTAGGGATATTGTTTTCTAACATTACTTCTCTAAATCTTAATGAACAAAAAGTAATGATTCTTGATGCTTATTGTTAAAGATTAGAAATCCAATAAAGCCCACAGAAAGAAAATTATATGTACATATAAACCTACATAGATATATTTTTAAAAAAATCTACTTTTCAGTTGAAACAAATGATAAAAAAAATAATTAGGCTTCAAAATGACTTGGTTTTAAAAATATATCAACTTTTTGGGGAACCACATTGCTATTATGTAATGATAGTACAGTTATTGCAAATTAAAAATGGAATATCAATGTGATACGGTCCAAAAGTACTACAAGAGAGTAAAGCACTCCTATTACTGATTAGGTTTATTATTATTAATAATAAAAAAAAACATGACAACATTGAGAATTGATTTCAACACTAAAAAAAAACATTTTCTGTTCAAGCACCTCCTGAATTGAAAAATATTTCATGTTAAAAATAATGTACAATAAAATACTTAATAAATACTGGATTGAACCTTTTCAATGTTTCACAACAACCAGGTGAAAAATGTGTGAGCAACTTGCACAAAAAAATAACAAATGGACGATCAAAAGCTGAAAGAAGGTCACAAAAATGTCTTAAAATTTCATTCAGTTCGAGCGTTTTTGAGGTAGCCCTTTGTTTAGCAGTACAAGAAAAAAAGTCACTGTTGAGTAACATCGGAACCTGCGATGTGTTCTTGGGGTGATAATTGTCTGGCCGTGGTTGGCACACTGGTGGTGTTGGCCACTTTAGGGGGGCAGGTTACACCCAGGCTGCCACAAAGCGCCCCCCAGTTCTCCAAGCATTGCATCTGCAGTCGACGCCGCACCCAAAGGCCAACGTTGTCGCCGCACGTCAACAGGAAGTTGATGAACTCCGCATGTGGCCTGACAACAAGCCATCGGAAACCGATTAAATCATTTTCACTGGCTTGAATTGGCTGCCATTCATATTCTTCAACTAAATATTTAGCTAATATGCTAATTCAAAGCACTGGAAGTAACAAAAAAGCCAGAAGGGGCTCAGTTGAGTCGGTTTCATTTCATAACAAATGTGCTCCTGGGGATTTTATTTTGTTACTTCCGTCCACCGGTCATTTGATATTGCATTTTTGTTAAATATTTACATTAAAAAATTAGATTTTAATATTGAAGATTTATATTTAGGGTTTCGATTTGCGTTTAGAATGAACATTCATGATCTAGATTTAACATTTGAATTTCCAACTTGGATTTAGCACTTATTATTTAGAAATAAATTAATTCTCCCCCAAAATTGGGTGTGCGTGGGTCGCTTACCCTGGCGGGAAGAGTAGGCGGAAGTGGACCAGGCTTGCCAGGGTGTCCTCGTGGTCCCGCACGGCGTGACACAGTTGATGTTTGGAGAAACATTCCCTCTGCAGCGTGGTTAACAAATCCTTGATGGCGGCACAGCGGCGACTGACGCAGCTCAAACGCTGGTGCACGCCCGAGGACAGGCAGCGGAGGGACTCCTTGACCTGCCACTTGCCCTGAAAATGGAGGCAGCAAAGTTGTTTAAAATGAGACTCGGGATACGAAAAAAATACTGTTTCTGCGCCACCTGTGCGTTGTATCTTCCGGCATGCTGCAGCAAGGTGACACAAATGCGATGCAAGCCGTCCAGTTGGCACGAGTTGTTGTTGAAGCACTGAAAGGTCCCACAGCCGGCGTCCCCAGAAGTTGCCAGGCAGTTCTGGATGTCCGCTGCGAAAACAAAAAAATCTGTTGAGTTAGACTTTGATGCTGTTTGAAACCTAAATTTGACATGCTCATAACGAGGGAGCCATTTTTGTATAATTTTCTCTCATTTTTGTGTGTTCCTCACATCTTTCATACCAATTTGGGACAATGATGACTTTTAAAAGGGTTTAGTTGGTAGTTGTTTTCCTTTTTTAGCACCGTGTAACAAATGAGAGAATTTACATATAAAGTACTTTCTCTACTTACGAAAAATCCAAGTTACAAAACAATTTGTGGACCGTATTAATTTTGCAAGTAGAGGTAACAATGTGTTTTGTATAAAACAAGCACAAGTTAAGTAGACTAATTTTCTTTCCTTTTTCTAAAACTTCTTTTCATTGTCATTTATTGCTATTTAAGTGTTGCTCTGCTGAAATTGTTATAACAATGTGTATTTAATGACACTTTCCTGTGAACTACATTAACTCAATTGTATTTCCTCGAGTTTTAAGAATAATTAGAAAAAGGTACTGCGTAGGGGTTCTCTTATGGTCTCTACCAAAGTACAGTTCATCTTTATTGAACATTTTCCAACAATATATTGCAGTAAAAAATAGTTTTTAAAACAAGCCCACCTGTGCTCTGCGGGGACAGCTGGCGCTTTTTGGGCATGTGTTTCTCCTGAACGTCACGTGGTGCCTCAGAAGCATGGATGCAAAGCAGAAGAACCAAAAGAAAGAGCTGGAGAAGCAGGAAACGTGCGTGGGTGGCCATGTCGGGCGTCCTGGTCCTGGTTCAGTTCCCCTGGGGTTTCAGCTTCTCAACCCCGCCGAGCTGCGGTCGCCTGCGCTTTATATGCGTGCGCGCTCACGACAGTAGCCGCGGTTACGCGCACACGACTGCTTGGATCACGTGCTTTGACAATACTATCGATTACTGATTGGTGGTGAATTTCCTTTTCAGATATTAAAATGAATACAAATACGCATAAAATACACTTTCACCCTTTAATTATAGGCATCATATGGTCATCATAGTGATCATTCTCCCAGTCAAAACGGATTGGACGCCCCCTGCCGTCCATGTCAGCCAATGAGTGGAACGAGTGCCTTACAAAGGGTTAAATCTCATACAATTTGACATTGTTACGTCAGCCTTTGGCCATGTCAATGATTTTTAACACGTTATGTCACACCGCATGAATTACCTGTGTTACCTGTGACCCAATTTTCCAATCTCCAACTCCAAGCTATTTTTCAGACTGACATTTCAAGTTGTTGTGATGTCCGCAAACATTTGTCCCACAAGTCAAACAGCACCCGAGATCTTATCACGCTTGTTTTTGTGCGTGTCTCACGTATTGTTATTGTGTGTCTGCTGGGGGTCAAAGGTCGTCTTCACTTCAAAGCATTGTTTTGACTTTGGTCACAATAACCCCTGACCCCACAGTCACGTGACATCATCTGCCCGCCAGGCCAACCCAAATGCTTCGGTACTACTCCGCTTGTTCCCGCCCCCCAGTTTTCACCCCACGCACAATGAACAAAGTCAACGTGTTGTTGACGTATCAACTCCCATTCTTAAATGTCTCACTTCATCAAGAAATGCTGTTTATTTTTTTAACCGTCAACGCAAGGTTATTGATATTGCACTTTAAAAAGCAACAAAGTGTGGAATAAACTCCAACATCAGAGAGTATCACATCATTTAGTATGTACATCAGACACAACGTGACTTGTTGTCCAAACAGAATGCTCTCGGAAGAGTTTTCAAGGTGTTTTGGGTCCGTCAGACGGTTCTGGCGGCTCCGAAGGGACAGCGTTATCGTCCTTCTTGTCCCCGGACAGGAATTCGTGGATAGCTGTTTCAATGTTTGGTCTGAAGGTGTGGTTCATTTTTGGGTCCACCACCTGAGTGATGATCCGGTCCACCCCAGACTCCAACATGCCGGACCTCGAGACACCAGGCAGCACGATAACAGTTGGCACGCCCAAAAAATGAATACCATACAATTCAAGTAGTTCTCCCTTACTGGACTACACTTTGCCGGAGTCCGTTCCTCATCTGGTTCTTGTTGATGTATGGCTTCCACTCCTGAGTGCTCAGATGGGATGTCACAAAGTTGTCTACCTTTTGACGAAGGTTCTGATAGGCCGGCTGGACAAAAAGCAGGATTTTAAATTGTATAAAAAGGAGAAGAAAAAAACAGTAAAGCCCTGAATGGCACTTATCAAAGGCCCGTAAATGCATTATATACATACATTTAAATATATGTGTATATATGGATATATATATATATATATATATATATATATATATATATATATATATATATATATATATATATTTGTGTATATTAGTGTGTATAATTTTGTATACGTGTATATGTATGTATATTTTTGTATACGTGTATATGTATGTATATTTTTGTATACGTGTATATATGTGTGTATATGTATGTGAGTATATGTGTGTGCGTGTATATATGCGTGCGTGTATAAGCGTGTGTATATGTGTGTGTATGTGTGTTACGGAACATTTCTAACAAAAATAAAATACTACATAAAACGATAATAATTGGTCTTAAGAACAACATGAGGGAAGGGAATCCTTCTGGCTGGTACCTTGGTGTCAACGTCCGCCAGACAGTCGCGGCGGAATTCGTCAAAAAGTCCGCGGCTTTTTAGGTTCTCCACGATCATGGCGATGAGCTGCGGGTCTCCCGGGGGCAGGCTAGCCGGGTCCAGGCCACAGCTGCCGCTGCCGCCACCCCCGTTACCGCCACTACCGCCACTACCCTCCGCCATCTTTCACAAACAGTTGCGGAGCTTTGGTACCTGCTAGCTTGCTTGATTTGAGTGTCTTTGTATTGATCGTAAACAGAAGACGGACCATCGGAGTTGGTGTTGTTTCACACGGAACAATATACGAAGCACAGTAAATGTACAAATCAAGCATTTCCTGCAGAAAATTCACGCATGCGTAGTCCCAATCCGACCCGGTAGTATTTGATTCAATCCTCACCGCGAATAAGGTGTCCAGCTAAGTGTTCCAATAGCGTTTTTGTTGCAGGAAATTTCATTTAAAACACTTTTGTCGAAAAGAATGATTGCAGTTTAGGAGTCGGAGCCGCCCACTTCTGCACTTTTTTTCCTCTCAGCTACATTTGAACGTGCTTCGCTGTATAACGGTAATGTTAGCCGAAGAATGCTAATTTAGCATGAACTGTGTTATAAATAGCAACCACGTACAGCGGCAAAAATAACCCAAGTACACAGATTTGTTTACAATGATAGCGTCAAATGCAATTACGTCACTACAAATTCAAGTCAAAATAGTGTAAAAATGTGTTTGGTGAACCCATTAAATCGGGCAGTGTGTTTCTTCAAATTTTATAGCCTACTTTTACAACGCAGTCAACGTAAATAAAGTTGTTCAAGGTTTCGTTATTTTTTTTTTCACTCAGTAGGAGCATTAAGTAAGAATTGACCATTCTACTCCACTAACACAACCAATTCAAGGGTTTAGATAATTAGTTTCATTGTATAGAGGCCTTGTTAATCGGAAAAAAACTTTTGTAAATGCTATTTATTTTGGGTTTATAATCAACGTGGTGGCCCGGTGGACGAGTGGTTAGCGTGTCGGCTTCACAGTTCTGAGATCGAGGGTTGAGCGTTCCTGTGGGGAATTTGTATGTTCAATCCAGGCTCATGTGGGTTTTTGGGGGGGTACTCCAGTTTCACATCCCCAAAACATGCATGGTCGGCTGGTTGAGCACTTTAAAATGGCTTTAGGTATGATTGGGAGCGTGAATAGTTATCCTTTGTCTCCTTTTGTCTTGCATTTGGCTGGCCACCGATTATGGGTGTCCCCCGCTCAGGTGGCTGAGATAGGTTTCAGAGCCCACTGTGACCCTTGTGAGGATAAGCACTACGGAAAATGAATGAATGAATAATAAATGTCTTTTTCGGGGCTGGGGAATTTAAAGTAACGGCTATCTATTATTCATAGTGTTGTTCTCGCTGCTGCTGATAATGATTATAATGATGTTGTCATTGTTGATGCAGATGAGCGGCCAGGCCAACAAAGAGTTTGAGGAGCAGCTGCGCCTTCAGGAACTCTACAACAGGAGAACCCAAGACGGTTCGGAGCCGGTCACGTACACGGACACCGACGGCACAGTTTATGACTGGAACCATGACAAGAAGGCTTGGTTTCCAAAGGTACGACGGCGTTCGTGGGTACATGTGGAAACTTCATATTTTCTTAACTGTTGCAGGTCACAGAAGACTTCATGGCCGTGTACCAGGCCAACTACGGCTTCACTCAAGAAGGCGAAGCAGGCGTCGCCGCCACCACAGAAACGGAGACGGCGACGACGGCAAAGTCGGTAAAGACGACACAAGAACCGATCCTGGATCAGCAAACGAGTGTGGGCGCCGACGGCAAGCAAAAAGGAGAGAAGAGGAAAGCAGATCCGGGTAATGACTCGTGTTCTCGCAATGCGATGCCACATTCCCACGACTTTTTCTTTGCGACTTTGAAAATCCAGAAAAAAATTGAACATCATTCTGACCATTACACATTACGACAACCATATGCCACGATATCATGTTTTTAAAAATAACATTCATTTTCCGTACTGCTTATTCTCACATGGGTGGCGGGGGTGTTGGAGCCTTTTTTTCTCTCACTTTATTCTGGAGTGACCTTAAACATATCTGTCACAAATGTGAAATGCTTTAAGTACTGGCACAGTAGCATACATATTTTTTTTTCAATTGTAAATTTAGTTAATTTAGTACTTGTGAGTGTTTTAACTTTGTAGACTATATTAAGATAGCACAATATCATTATAAAATAATTACAGTTATACCTCACTTATCGTGGTTAATAGGTTCCAAGACCTGCTGAATTAGCTGAATAACCGCGATGTGGGGGCTTCTAGTGGCCAATGAAAAAAAATATCCAGTTGTGTCCCCCCCTCATTTCATTGTTTTATTTTCATTCCTACACTATAAACTTTCCATATATATTTGGCGGATCCAACCCAAGATGTGGTGAATCTGCACTAATGGATGTGGAAAGTGGGGCAAAGTTACTGTAATTAATAACAATAATGTGATGAATTTTGTGAGTTTTTTTTAATCTTGAATTGCATGGTTTACTCTGTTTTGTTGAACACTCATAATTTTTACATGAGAGGTAGAAACATTCCTTACTTTTTGTGAAAAATTAGCAACATAATGGCAGCAAGGGTGCGATGATGATGCTGATGATGATGACCAATGTCTATGTTTCAGGCTGGTTTGATATGGAGGACACCAAGAACACCAACGTCTATGTGTCAGGTGGGTGAACTCTCGCTCGACTCGTTTCCCATCATCAACCCGGCGCTCCGATTGGCCCTTTGCAGGCCTGCCGCCCGACACGAGCCACGAGGAGTTCGTGGAGCTGATGTCAAAGTGCGGCATCGTCATGCGAGACCCCATCAGCGAAGATTACAAAGTCAAACTCTACAAGGACAAAGACGGCAACCTCAAAGGGGATGGCCTGTGCTGCTACCTCAAGGTCCCTCGAGGGCGCGACGACCATCGACCGACGCGTTAACATGCTCATCCTGAGGGAATTTGCCCCTCACGCGCAGAGGGAGTCCGTGGAGTTGGCGTTGCGTCTCTTGGACGAATCGGAGGTCAGAGGCTACAAAATGCACGTGGAGGTGGCGCGCTTCGAGCTCAAAGGGAAATACGACGCCAGCAAGAAGAAGAAGAAGAACAAGGAGTACCGCAAGAAGATGCAGCAGCAGCAAAAGTGCGTGCGTGAGAGCGTGCGCCCGTGTGTGTTACTGTTGTGCAAACGTGTGTGCGCGCACGTCCGCGCAGGCAGTTGGACTGGAGACCCGAGAAGCAAGCGGAGGCCAGGATGCGACACGAGAAAGTGGTCATCATCAGAAACATGTTTCATCCCAATGACTTTGAGGTGTGCACACGCATTCCCCCACACGAGGGCGCACTCGCGTTATCGTATGTGTGCATGTTGTCGTGTTTCAGGAGGACCCCCTAGTCCTGAACGAGTATCGAGACGACCTGCGCTCGGAGTGCGACAAGTTCGGAGAGGTCAAGAAGGTCATCCTGTTCGACGTGAGTGCCGCCGGGTAACGTGGGTAACGCGCTCGAGGCCTCGCTAACTCCGCCCTTGTTCTGTCAGCGCCACCCGGACGGCGTGGCATCGGTGGCGTTCAAGGATCAGCCGGCGGCCGACGCCTGCATCGCGTGCTTCAACGGACGCTGGTTCGGCGGACGCCAGCTCACTGCCGAACTCTGGGATGGGAGCACCGATTATCAGGTGCTCGCTCGCTCACCGCCATTTCGGGCAAAATTTAGATTTAGCTTTGGTCCATTCACATCACTAGGGGTTAAAATACGTTTGTCAAATTTTATTTACAAATCAAAGAACAAATAATTGAAGATGAAAGGGAAAATTTATATGAAATAAGATATATTTTAAAAATTATGTAGTAAAATTAACCAATTTTGCATTATTTCCGATAAATAGAATTTTTTTACGTATCATATTTGTGTAATATTGCGTCTGGGTGAAACAGTGGTTAGTGCTTCTGCCTCACAGTTCTGTGGTCGAGGGTTCGATCCAAAGTGGATCCCCACTGTGTGGAGTTTGCATGTTCTCCCTGGGCTTGCGTGTGGGTTTTCTCTGGGTACTCCGGTTTCCTCCCACATCCCAAACACATGCAGCGTAGGCTTGTTGAACTCTCTAAATTTCCCCTCGTGAATGGTTGTCATTCTCCTTGTGCTCTGCGATTGGCTGGCCACCAATTCAGGGTTCGACCCGCCTGTTGCCCGTAGTTGGGTGGGCTTGGCTCCTGTGTTTTAAAGTCTTCATAATTGCAAAATTAATATATCATGGTGACGCTCTCCCATCAAGGTGGAGGAGACGAGCCGTGAACGTGAAGAACGTCTCAAAGGCTGGTCCAACTTCCTGGAAGGGGCGGAGGCGGCTGGGGGCCCTGCCCCTCCGCCAGGAGCTGCCACGGAAGCGGCGGGCGACGCACCTGCTCTGCCGCAGCCGTCGCCCAATGAAGAAAAGGGAAAAAAGGAGGACGAGGACGCCAAGTCGACCGACAGTAGCTTGGAGGGAAGCGACGACGACGAGGCTTAAGCCAAGAGACGGACGGACGGCGTTAATTGAGGAGCTTCACTCGTCATTTCGGCGCACGTGACTCGTGTCGTCACCCCCACTGCGCGCGGGAGCCAAACGCCAGCCACAAAAGGTTTGTCCTTACCTCAAGATGCAGCAGAGCAAGTTTTTTCATACTCCATGGTGAAATACGTTTGAAGCTCCTCCCATCGCTTTAATTGAAATGCTTGGCACCCTCCAGATGACGCTAAAGCAATATTTGACCTTTTTTTTTTTTGTGTATCAGGAACATCCATCTCCCCCCCGCCCAACTCACAGTGACAGTTGTTTACAGAGTGGTCAGATTGGGAGCCATTTTAAAATAATGTTCTTGTTTGTTAGCAAGTGAGCAGATGTTATCGTATGTCATCGCCATTGACGGCTATAGACGTCCAATCCATTCATAGTCTCGTCACCATCAATGGTGGCCAGTGTGTTAAAATAGACAGAGTGCCGCATTGACATACAAGTTTAATTTGTTTTTTTTGACTATGCTTGTATATTAAATCATATGTCCCCACCGAAATGAAAAATCAATTCCAGCAGCCACAAAAAAATGAGCACACAACCTATTTGTGCCAAGCATTGTCCTAGTTCTTGTTTGTGGTTGGCAAGGCAACTGTTTGGTTCATTAGTGCCACCTAATGGTATCATCCTTCCACTGCAAGGAAATCAACATGAACTGAGGGCACTTGCTGCTGCCACTTTGTGGTATCAACGATAAAAATTCCATCGAGTGGTGTCACGTTCTTCAAATTCATAGCCCCAAAAATAATGTAAACAAGCTTGTAAAACTTGATGGGAAAGTTGAGTTTTTGGTCCGCAACTACAAGTGGACCCACTTTTTGACACAGTGACGAGCTAAAAAGATCCAATTCGCTGCAAAATAAATTAGTCTTAATTGTGGTTTGTTTATTGTTAGCAACCACGGCGAAGAGCGGATCATCCGTCCGTCTGTCAGTCTCTCCGAATAATTTATCCAAAAGTCATAAAAACGTCAGACGAGTGGTTCTGACATCGCCAGACCGGTGGCGCTGCCGTCGCTGTGCAAGTCCACAGATGAGGAAGAGGGAGGGGCAACGTAGAAGGAGGTGCGGCAGGTGCAACGGGAAGTGCGTCTCTGGTCCACGGGGTGATTTTTTTGGTTCTCTAGGCAGGTCCGGAAGGTTCTGCCATCTTCCGAGGCGGAGCGAGAAGAAAGAAGAGTCACTAATGTACATAATTCAGACTTAAAAATGATCCGTTAACTTACCAGTGCTGGGTTGGAGAGCGAAGGTGCGCGGGCGTAGTCGGGCGGGTTGGCACGCGGGTCGTAGCCCAGGCGAGCCAACATGGGGGCCACATTGGCCATGTGCTCCACCACGTCGTCGGGGATGTGGCCCACCCACTTGGCCAGGGCGTCGGTGTTCACCGGTTTCACCACCTGGTCGGTGGAGCGCTCAACCCTGCCAAAAACGGGAAGTTTAACGTTCCAAAAAAATATATATCAGATAAGGATAACCACGACTAAACCTAAAATGTAGTGTTGCACTGATACACACTTGTGAATGTTAATTGCGTTTATCACTAGTCCAATCCATTGTAAATCCATTTCAAATGGATTGGATGTTGACTGAGTAAATAGCAGATGTTTGGGATTGATTCATAGTCATATTTAAGTCGATTGGGGGGAGCTAAGTTATGATTTATTTCATGTCAAAGCATTGACTCATGGTCTTGGGAGCCATAAAATCTGTGTGTAACAGTCAAAAAATGTGACTTTGCTATTCGGTTTCGAATAAAAATAAAAGCGAGCAAGCCAGGTGGCAAAGCTAATAAAATGGTGACATGTGTGTCATTTGTGTACTGTCGGTGTGATGATTTGCATTGCTCTGACGGCGCCACGGGCCTCACTTGGACAGGGAGACCCCGCCGGCCTTGCCGATGAGCTCCTCGTGGTGCAGGACGGCCGGGTCCCACTGAAGCTCCAGGAAGCGCAGCAGCTTCCTCATCTCCCGCTCGGGTTGCAGCACCAGGTGCTCGTAGCGCACCGGCAAGCAGCGGTCCTGTCCCGCCGCCACGCACTGGTTGAACATGGTCTCCACCGCGTTGCTCCATTTGCTCAGGCAGTCGCGCGGGTTGTTCAGATCGAAGCCCGAAATGGTAACCTGAGGACGGACTGCGGCGGTCAATTTTAGGCCACGCCAGCCGAGGTCGACGCGGAAGGTCCGCCCTTCCCACCTTGCGTGAGATGACCGAGTGTATGGAAGCGCGTCCGTCGCGCACCATCAACACAAACTTGCTCTTGGGGAAGATGTGAGCCAAGTAGGTGAGAGACTTCAAGGCGAAGGGGTCTTTGTTGCACAGGCGGGGGGCCGGCTCGCCATGGCCCACGATGACCTGAAGGAGGCACAAATGAGAAATAAAATGAGATTCGTTCATCTTCCATAGGTACACGTTCGATTGATCGCCGGTCTTTTGGTCGCCCGGAAGGTAAGTGATAATTACCATTTAAATCGTTGCTCAAATTCCCTAAATACAAACTGTGAATTACTTTTTAGTCATACTTAATGCCCTATTAATTATTAGGTTGAAGAAAAGCTCAAAATTTCCCAGACTTTTATTGTTTTTTGTTGGAGAACTTGTTAAGACCCTGACTGACCAAAAGACCGGCGACCAATAGACCGGCGACCAATCGACCGGCGACCAATCGACCGCACACGCTTCCATACCGCGTGGAAGAATGTCCCCAAAACATCAGAAAATGATTGTCAAGAAGGAAATAGACGTTTATGGCGTTTGTAATTGGGCTATATGTCAGTGAGAATATACTTTGAATATATATGACACTTATAAAATGCCATTTTTCCAAAGAATAAATCCCTCCCAGCCTCGGGCAGCCAAAGGGTTCATCCAAAAAAAAAAAGGATTTGTCTTGGCAGAACATCTTTGGCCGCCATTAGTTAAGCGTGCGATGACATTTACCTCCAAGAGGAAGGCGCGCACGGCTGTGTCGAGGACCTGGTCGGTGACCCCGGCCTCGTCCAGGCGTATGCGCTCCTTGACCGAGCGGCTCCAGGAGGCTCGCATGGTGAGGAGCCGCGGGATGACGCGGGTCTCCTCCCCGCAGCGGACGGCCTTGTGGGCGTCCAGCATGACCCGCATCAGCGTGGTGCCGCTGCGGGGGAAGCCGCCGATGAAGATGAGGGGCGTGTCCTCTGGCGGCCGCTCGCCCAGCGAGGCGTTGCCGTTGGCGGAGCTTCGACGCAGCGCCGACCAGCGGGCGCTCTGGCTCTTGGGGGGGCAGTCCAGCCCGCTCAGGCCCAGGTAGAGCAAAGAGGCCGAGCAGAGGAGGACGCAGCCCAGCAGAACATTGGAGCGGCTCACTCGCATCTTTGCCGGGGGGGCGCGCACGCAAACTTGCGCCGCTCAGGTGAGGGGGGGTAGGCTTCTGGCCTGGCCCGTGGGCCGGCTGGCGGGCATCCTATCCTCCTGAAACAACAAAAACAGGCCGTTTGCGTCAAGTGAGCAGTAGCGCGCAACGACAAAACTTCTCCAGAACATTCCCGACGAGCGGTGAACCGAGCTTTTGGCGCCATCACCAAGGTCACGACACAGCAATTAATTATGCGCCACGTGCATTTTTCATTCACCGCAAGGGTTCGGTCAAGCGCGTCACATTTCAATCTTTTTCGGAGTGCCGAGACCACTTTTGTGTCCACTTTCTTCCTTTTTCCACTCCAACAACAGGACCCTTGTGTGCTTACTGGATTCAGAACCCAACAGAGCATTCAATGAAGATGAAGGACCCAACTTTACTAAGATCAACAACGCAAGTCAGCTAAAACCATCCATCTGAATTTCTCCTGGTATTTGGACCGATGATGTCCCGATCTATTACTCCAATATCGACTATTGGACCTTATATTATAATGTTATCAGTAAATTATACATCCCTTGTGGTAAAGTCAAGAAATGCTTTGCTTATCAAAATATTAAAATATAATTATGCACTAATTTGCTTCTGTAATTAGTTTCAAAAAAAAAAAAAAGATGTTACAGCAGCCTAAAAGCACGGTATCGTACTGAAAACACACTTCTGGATCGGCTCCAATCTAGTGACCAAATCCGAATCGGTCCGATAGTCGATATTGGAGTAATAGATCGGGACATCATCGGGTAAAAATAATGCTGAATATAATCATTATATTCAGCATTATTTTTTAAACTAATTACAGAAGCAAATTAGTGCATATTTTGATAAGCAAAGCATTTCTTGACTTTACCACAAGGGATTTATAATTTAAAGTCAAGAAATGCTTTGCTTATCAAAATATGCACTATAATTATAAATAATGTTATCAGTAAATTATAAATCCCTTGTGGTAAAGTCAAGAAATGCTTTGCTTATCAAAATATGCACTAATTTGCTTCTGTAATTAGTTAACAAAATAATGCTGAATATAATGATTATATTCAGCATTATTTTTACTCGTCTAAAAATATGGACATCGGATCGGTGTCGGCAAAACGTAAACAAAAATCGAATCCGATATGAAGTCAAAAAGTCACTATGGAGTCAACTGGCGCAGTTTTGAACTTTAGAACACTCCATTTCAAACAGATTAGATTTTTATCGTCGCCATTGGCAGTCCACATAACTCAAAAATATTTTCGTGGCGGCTCTGCCCCATTAAATTCCAATAAATATCGGAATTTATGGAGGAATTTCACTAGCACTGCCAGTTGTTTTAGCTTTCAGAGGACTTCCAACCCCGACTTAAACCCCTCGTACGAGATAAAACCGCGGCTGTAGTCCAAATAGAACGCGAGTTCCTGGAAACGACGTCAAAAGTCATTAATACGCAGCGCCATCAACAGGTCAATTCGGGTCAAGGCGCCGCGTCGAGGCCTGGTGGCCACCAGAGGCACATCTGGAGCGGCTGTTAAGCCATCCTGTCGTCAACGGACCTCCAGGCGAGACAGCGCGGGGCACAAGGCCCGGCCAGGAAAGGCCTGACCCGGCCCGGAAAACGCAACGGATCGGTGTCCCCAACCCCAAAAAAAACAGCTTCCAAATAAGCTAGTTAGCCACTACGAAGCTTCGCGAGCTCAACACAAACATTGCGGATGGACTCGACTTACCGGAGCCTCCCGCCGGGAAAAAACGACGCTGAGGGAAAAGCGTCGGGAAGCCCTCGGCGTCACGGCGGAAATGCCTCGGCCGTGTGGTCATGAAGAAGCGGCGTGAAAAGCGAGCCGGAGCCCCGCGAAGTTTCCGACCGCCGAGCTGCAGGTAGGCGGCGCTACTGTCGATTCCACCACCAAGTCCGCACTATGTGAGAGTAAAAAAAGGGCAGAAAAGACTATTGCAGCCAGCTTGTGAAAGCTCGGCGCTGATTGGACGACCGCATTTTCAAGGTCTCCCATTGGACGGAGCTTTAAATGGCAATTCCGCCATAATAGAACAGATCCTTTTTTTCACTTCCGTACTCGAGATTGTATAAAGATTGTCTCTAATCGATTGCGACGATCTCTCTAAAAACGGTGCGTTTCATTTCCCGACAGCAAACACATCAAATAATTCACTTCCATCTTTATTAATAAAACAGCTGCAAATCATAATCGTTTTTCCAGCAGTAAAGCACAAGTGAAGTAATACCCAAAAGGCAGTCAAACTGAAGGACATTGGTTCACTTCTGTCTTCTAAAATATCGACTACCCTTTTTATTGAGTAAAAAATAATAACAAATTATAGAAATAATCTTAAAATACTTAAAAAAGAACCTGTATACTATTTCCCCCTAATAATTAATTCATTTTCCAAAGTTAATAACCACAGAGCTAAGAGAATGTTTTTCCTTTCCAATTAAAACACAAGGAACACTTACTGTTTGTATCATTTTGTTGTCATTAATGTTTCTAAACAGTTTATTGACTCTCAAAATCGCCGATGATTCATTTGCTAATTGATTGGTCAATTAATCACGGAAGCCCTATTTTACCTGCCATTGACAGTGCTCGACGTCCAATCCCTTTTGCCTGGGAGGGACTGGCAGTAATCGTGTAAAGTGTTGTACACGTGCACAATGTGTGCCCGGATGAGTCAGACTAAATAATATGCACCAATAAATAATAAATGATTTGCGCCAACAGATGGCTGGACAATCACCAAGGAAGTGATGCAAATGATGGAAGATCGATAAAAACGATTCCCTGACATATGACACTTTTTCTAGGCTGTTGTCAAAGCAAACATGAGCCGTTGGCTATTTGGGAACACATTTTTCAAGAATTAAAGACGAGTTGTGGACCTTGTTGTTCTGGGATCCTGGGTTCAAATTGTGGCTTTTCTGTGGGGACCTTGTATGTTCTTTTCATAGAGTGGTTTTTCTAACTTGATAAATCTGGGGTCAAAATGGATTGAACTTCTAACATCGTCAATGGCATTCAAATCCGGTTATACTAGTTTAAATGAATTGGACATATATAGCCATCAATGGCATGAAATGAGTTTAATCCTTTTTTTTAATACTAGTTTTACTTGGGGCCATTAGCAGTTTGCCTTCTTGTTTTTATTCATTTTTCTAATTGTATAAATTTATATTTACAAAAATATAAATTCACAGTTTACTAATTTGGAAAAAAAAACATGCAAATTTAAAAAATAATAGTAATCACTGGCCCTGTCAAGGGTTAGGAGTAAGTGTCAACTTTTGAATGTATTTGAAAGGTTGAAAAAAGACTAAAAAGCAACAAGTATTCTTTTTTTTTATTTAAAAAGTTTTCTATAGTGAAAGTAAAAGAAAATAACCAGATATGTCCAAACATCTTTCGCTAAGGAAAACAATGATTCAGTTACATAGTTTTTCATTAATGCACAATTCCAGCAAAAACACAAAGCCCAAAATAATATGACACAAATATTTTTATATTGAAATACAACATGCAAAAATGTTGTGAAAGCCATTTTAAATACAAAAAAAGAAACAAGAACACACTACATGACAGCAGCAATGTCAACAACAAAAAAATTGCCTTAAAAAAACTAGACTACTAATTATACAGAAACAAACAACTCCAGACACATGTGCAAAGGATAAAACCAGCTAGATGGAACAGGCACCCCCGACCGAAGTATCTTGACATGACGAGTGGAAAGGCCTCACTCCAAGTCGTGGCGCAACCTTTTTCACAATGTTGCCATGTAAAAACAGGAAGTGCAATCCGTTCTGCGTGAGCCTAACTTCCTTTGTGGTTTCTTTGTATTCCCTCAGCCTCCTCAGCGCATTCGTTGCCCGAGACGGGGCGTCGACGCTCAAGCCATCTCTGCGCCGGCGTTCGCCGGAACTTCCTGCTCCGGGTCGCCGGGCAGAAGTTGGGAGATGGTCTGGATGAGCTCTTCGATCTGCTGCTCGGAGAAACGCTCCTCGCTTTCCTCCACCATCTGATGCGCCACAGAAAAAAAAACAGCGTCGTAGGGTTACGGACCAAAATGGGCTTGAAAGATGCCATTTTTCAAATTCAAAACAATCACCAGCTGCATCTCCACGGCAGTCTGTGGTCGATGGTTCAGTAGCTGGAGCTTCTCAGCCCTGCTCAAGTGTGAAATTGCACAAAAGTGACATCATAACATCAATTCAAGTGCATCTGTATTTTTTCGTTTTTTCTTGCATAGAATTGAATCCGGACAACCAGAATGTCGGACTGACTTTGTGAGTTTGTGATCCCTCATGGTGGAAAGAAATGCCTGGATCATCTCGGGACCCTGGCGACTGCACGGCGTCTTCGATAAGTACTTCAGCGTCTGCAGAGAGTGTAAAGTTGGGATGTTACTGTATTTTCTGGCCCACATTTTCAGATATTCTGGTTGTGACATCACAACCAGAAATGGATGATCATTTATAGCTTTCTAGTCCTTACTTCATACATGATGGTGTTGAGGTTTTGTTGTCCGGCGCTGTGTTTGCTCTTGCCGCTGTCCTTTTTCTGTTCCTTTAGGTCAGTGAGCAGCTTGAACACCTGATAGAACATGTGTAGAGTACATGATTGATAAAACCTGTTCGGCAAGATGTTTTAGTTCAATTTAGTTTGCACAAAGGGCTCTTTGCACTTAATAGCGTGACAATACTATTTCACATGTTAGGTTTACAGCTGGGTTGGTAAACAAGTTAGACATAAAGAGCAAAAATTTTAAACTGTGAGAGTGAAGGAGCCACACCCGCAAAGATAATTGGTCACCCTTTACATCAGAAGCAGCATAAAAAATCCAATCTGCCAAATTAGTTTTTAAATAGAATTGATTTAATCCAAAAAACTGAATATATAGTTTCAAAATGTTGCCACTTTTAAAAAATATTTAAAATATTTTGGAGGAAATCTAAAAATAAATCAAACTGAGAATGCTTACTGTTTTCCAATGTTTTAAAATGTAAAGGAAAAAAAACAATATTTACGGTTTTCCTTTTATTAAAAAACGAATGACTAAAAATGAAAAATGAATTGGTAAAAAGAATCAAGAGAATCTTTGTTATTTAGAGGCTCAAAAGTAGAGTTAGGACAAATTTGAATGTATATAAATGATATATCGACTATCAGAAAAGTAAATAAATAATAAACAGCACATTGTCTTACCTCATAGTTGCTGAGCATAGCAGCGTTAGCGTTTTTCCTATTATGAGAAAAAAATGCAAACTTTACTTCTGAAATCTGGACGCCAAAATAAATTAAGGTGCTTTGTGATTACATACTAACAATAATCATAAACGTTAAATTCAACATCACAACATATAGACATAAAATAAGTTAAAATACACATTATTATTTCATCCTTTCAACATTATTAGCATTAGTACAGTAATTATATACAAGATTTTAGTCAGATTTATTCACGCCAAACAAAGTCATGTCAAGAAGAATTTTCTTCAAAATTGAAAGATTTATATGTAATAAATACGACTTATATTTTAAGACTGAAACACTCTTTTAAGCCATTCATCAAAGATAAAAATGTTAGACTTACACTTCCATGTTACCAACTTGTCTTTCGTTTTGGTCCTACACGAAAGGAGTCCGTGTGAAACAATACGTTTTTCGCCTCTTGTCTGCACTATACAAATAAAATAAACATGTAAAAAAAATTTTTACATTAAACATAAGCTACAAAAAATAATTAATTTGTGATCTGTACATGAATTTGTTTCGTTGTTACGTTGACGAAGAAGTTTTTTTTTTTAAATGAAAACATCCCAGGATGCATTTCACGCTCACTTGGCAGCACGCAGGTACTAGATCTCTTCGACGTATTTTTTTCCCCATTTCATGTGTTTATTTTTATTTATTGATTAAAAAAAATGCACAGTCATATAATTTGAGATATTTATTGCTTCCGTTGAGCTGAACCAACACTTCTTTCTACAGTTAGCGTGAGTTTCAACACTAGTTGTTACCTCGAGGCGTCATGTGTAAACAAAAATACATGTTTGTTTCACTCATGTATTAGCTATTGTTCTTTTGTTACTACGAATAAAAAACAGTCAAGTTATTATTCATTCATCAGCTTTTTTTAAACAAGAACCAGCATTCGACATGACTGCAGAGGTAAGGAACAATAACTTTATTTTACCTACAAAGTTTGATTAACAGTACTATTTGTTTTCTGTATCGAGCAGCTGTGCTTAATTTAATGGCTAAATATCAACTGCAAATATACGCCTGCTTGTACTTTATGCAATCAGTCAAATTCTCATTAAATGTGAGTTACAATAGTTTTTCAGATGAATTTTCTTTTTTTATTTATATTATAAAAACATGTTTAGAAACACAAGATGACTAAGTTATGATTTAGCAATCAAACATGATTGAGGAATGACAAACACTTCATTTTTTTGTCACTTTATGTGTAACCGCATTGGCACGTTAGGGGTCCAAACTGTGGGGCGGACGTTTTGTGGGCGCCATCGACCCAGTGATGGAGCGCTTCAACGCATCCATGGCGTATGACCAGCGGATGTGGGACGCCGACCTGAGGGGCAGCAAAGCCTATGTGAAGGCTCTACACAAGGCCGGCCTGGTCACTGGAGATGAAATGGCCAGCATACTGCAAGGACTAGAAAAGGTGATCATACAAACGCACCCGCAAAATGTTGCGCTGGTGTCACATTCCTGCGCCTTCGTCAACAACAAGAACGAGAGTTCACGTGACATGCCACGCGTGCATTCACTCTGGTAAAAAATGCTTAGTCATTCAAAGCCAACAAGGCGTTTAGGAATGTGGGAGGGAGGGAAAAAACATCACAAGAGGAGGCCCAAATTTGAACCTTGAAACTTGGATCTTAAATATTTTACTGTTGTTTTTACAGATCAGTGAGGAGTGGAGCAAAGGTGTCTTTGTGCTTAAAAACGATGAAGACATCCATACTGCCAATGAACGCAGACTCAAGGTCAGTGGTTTATCAGTGCCTTTTTTTTGCATCATTTTAATATTACATTTTAGTCTCTCCATCTCAAGGAGCAGTGTGCAATATTTATATTTTGCGCGGTGCTCCTTGAGGTGTTTAAAGCTTGAGAAATCTTTTTTCTCACCAAACCCGGCTTTAAACTTCACCTGATCGGCCCCTGTGTCTAATAATAAGGCACACCCCGCTTTTCAGTTTTTTATTTGTTAAAAAAGTATCCAATAGCTTTCGTTCCACTTTATGATTGTGTTGTTGTTGATTCTTGACAAAAAATAATAATGTTTATCTTTGAAGCCTGAAATGTGGCGAAAGGCTGAAAAGTTCAAGGGGCGGGGCATACATTTTATTGTATCGGGACGGTACCGATCATTCTTCTTGTCATGCAGGAGTTGATTGGCGTCGCTGCGGGGAAGCTCCACACCGGCAGGAGTAGGAACGACCAGGTGGGGGCACTGTGTGTGAGCCCTCCATGACTTCCCCTTGCCATCTTTCACGCTTGTTCGCTACCCAGGTGGTGACCGACATGCGCTTGTGGTTGCGGGATGCCATCGCCACTCTGTCGGACGAAGGCCTCCTCCTCATTTCCGCCATGGTGGAGCGCGCCGCAGCGTAAGTTCTGAGCGTAGCAAGACGGATGCTCACAACCCATGTTGATATTCTCCCTTCTTTCCTATAGAGAAATAGATGTCCTGTTTCCCGGTTACACCCACATGCAGCGAGCTCAGCCAATCAGGTGGAGCCACTGGATCCTGAGGTGAGCGCTATAGCTGGCTTTGAGGGATTTGGCCTGTTCTTCCCATGGTGCTTTCTTTATTTTTCCTCTTTTTTCCCCCGACTTCCGGATCGTAAGTCACGCCGTGGCATTGCGGCGGGATGTGGAACGGCTGCAGGATATCAGGAAGCGCGTCAACGTCTTACCTCTAGGAAGGTATGCACTGATTAGATTGACATGCAAACTCGAAGGAGAAAATCTTCCAATGTTAACTGGATTGGTTAACACAATTTTCAGCGGCGCCCTTGCCGGAACGCCGTTTGCCATTGACAGAGAACTTCTAAAGACAGGTACAAAATGGAAATGTGTACCTTAACTCATTGGCCGCCATTGACAGCGATAGATGTCCAATCCATTTTGACTGAGGTGTCTTATGATCATGGCCAGCTCCTCCCAGTCGAAATGCATCGAATATCTGTAGTCGAGTTCACATACAGTTTATAAAAATATCACCCGTTTTGAATTTAATACAACAAAACCCGGCTATATGTTGCCACAGAGTTGTCATTTGACGAGATCAGCTTGAACAGCATGGACGCCACGGCGCAACGGGACTTTGTCGGTATGTATGTCGACATGGGCCTATTTTTTTTTAGCTGTGGATCAAACCGTTCTTTGTGCGCTCGTCAGCCGAGTTCCTGTTCTGGGCCTCGCTCTGCGCCACACATCTGAGCAAGATGGCAGAAGACCTTCTGATGTACAGCACCAAAGAGTTCTCCTTTGTCACGCTCTCCGATGCCTACAGGTCAGCAGACATGGTGTTGCATCGTGTTTGATTTTGCTCATGAAAGTTAACACAGCAAAAGTAAACTCATAATATTGACTGCCAACAGAACAATGGCACAATGTGGTAGGGTACGCACATGCAGGTTGAGTCAGCTTTGGCACATGCATTTGTTTGTGTATTGGCTGATTTATGTTTGCTTAAGTCAGACTGCAAACAAAACACAAATGCTAGCCTGTAGTATATAAATACTAGTACCCATACTCTTTTTTGGCTTCTTATACAGTACAATTTCTGACTTTCAGCCGTGAGGTATTGTCCAATGATAATACTGTACCAATACCACGTTTACAAACAAAACAAAAACATTTTTTTCCTCACAACACTAATTTGTCGTATACTTGACTGTAAAGTACTTGCTATCATGGCTAGGTCAGACACAGCTTAAGCCTTAAGTTTTTGTCAACTAGACGTCCACAATTTATTTGAAGTGGGAAGGTGCTAGCGAATGAATGAATGTCCATTTGGTGCCCCTGCCTAAAAGGGATTGGGGGTCCTCTTGTGATAAATTCATTGAAATTCACAGTAAAAGATGACTGGACGCCACACAATTGGATGTCTGTCATGTCATTTTAGGGCCGTATCGGTGAAACACTAATAGATACATCTTACCTTGTTCAGAACATGTGACTTAGCATAGCTTAGCATTTCCCCTAAAATCATCTCTAATGACCAATTTATGGCGTGCAGCACAGGCAGCAGCTTGATGCCCCAGAAGAAGAATGCCGACAGCCTAGAGCTAATCCGGAGCAAAGCGGGCCGAATCTTTGGCCGAGTAAGACTGCGGAGCTCTCACACAAAGTCTGCACCCAGGAACGTTAATGTTGTTGCATTTGTGTTAGTGCGCAGGTTTCATGATGACCCTGAAGGGCCTTCCCAGCTCATACAACAAAGACCTGCAGGTTCAATTCCAATGAAATTTCAGGCTTTCTAGCCAATATACGTCCATTTTAATGCTGTTTCTATGTTGTTTTCTTGGCCCTAAGGAGGACAAGGAGGCCATGTTTGACTGCTACGACACCATCCTTGCTGTCCTTCAGGTCATCACAGGAGTTGTTTCCACGCTAAAGGTCAGCGGACCGGACGGGAAGCTGCCTCAGCGGCTTATATGTAACTCATTTGCGCTTTGATTTTTCAGATCAATACTGGCTCCATGGAGGCCGCGCTCAGTCCTGACATGTTAGCCACCGATCTGGCCTACTACCTCGTGAGGAAAGGGGTGAGCGGAACATCACAAGTTCGCATGCGCCGGAGGGACAAGCATCAAAAATGTGCACGTTTCCTTTTCAGGTGGCGTTCAGGGATGCTCACGCGCTGTCAGGTAAAGTGGTATTTGCAGCTGAATCCAAAAATGTCGCCTTGAACCAGCTGACCTTGGAAGACCTCAACAACATCAGGTGATTTAGCACTCAAATACACACTCGCCGACGCTAAACTAAAATGGCGACGACGTCTGTGTGGTCAGCCCGCTGTTTGGAACCGACGTGTCGTCGGTGTGGGACTACACGTCCAGCGTGGAGCAATATGCGGCGCCGGGCGGCACGGCCAAGAGCAGCGTGTCCGCTCAGGTACAACAACTGCGTGCGTGGATAACCCGGCAAAAAGTGTGTGCATAAAAAGAAACAACTTAACACCTCCTATGAATCAAGTTTACTGTCGCCAAATAAAGACTCAATGTCTTTGTGATTGTGGATGAAAGTCATTTTGTCATTTTGATCAACAAATTACAATAATTACAATGTGTCAGTATGGAAAAACCTTCCACAGTAATTCAAAATTGCTTTAAAAACGATTATATTTAAAATAATTGCACCACAACTGAATTCCGCTTTTCCCAAAGATATTAAAATAAAACCATCAATTAAAATATTTGAGCTTCTAAGCCACAAATGCCTTTGAAACGTGATCGCGATTCTGTGCATGTTTTTTGATAAACCTAATGTATGAAGACGGCGACCGTTGCGAGTACGGCGGAGAAAGCGGCCGAACGGAGACGCGCGGCCGAGTTGGAGCGGTACACCGCTCGTCCGTCCAGCGGTTGCGTAGGCCTGAAGATGTCCATCATAGGCTGTCCTGTCCAGAAACGACACTGCTGGACGACGGCGTCAAGCTGCCAAGGAACGTAGGTATCTATTGTAACTTGTCGCACAGCCGTTGCATCTTCCGCCTTCCTACCTGCCGACTGCTGACGGGCAGCGTCTTGTGGAAGACGGTCCATGCCACAGCCTGTTCGCATCCTGGCGTCGTCATGGAGCCCACGTAGCGATAGTAACCTCGCAGCTCCTGAGACGGCGGGATGATGTCGCTCAACTGGAAGTTGGAAATCAATGCTGTGGAGCCTGGATGTGAAAGGAGCAAACTCGGGTAATCTCAGTGATCCAACCTTCTAAAAATTCACAATATAGTACTTTATATACATATATATATATATATATATATATATATATATATATATATATATATACATATATATACACATATACATATATATATATACATATACATATATATACACATACATGTATATACACATACATATATATATATTCCTCACTATTTTTTTTTTAATTTTATGCAGTATTTTTAAACTGGTCGTTTCAACGAATCTGTAATGAAAACAAAAAAGAGTAATTCACATTTTTATTCTTATATAGAAAATGAGCCTGTCTCTAGCCACCAGTGCTTTTTTTTACCACCAAACCCAAAATACAAAGTAAAAATTAGATGCAGAAAATATAATAATAATAATTTTGGGTGTTTTTGCAATATTTAAAAAAGTAAACAAACATCATCTTCAGGTATAAAAATGTTACCTCTGTAGATTGCAAAAATGTTCATATTCCCTGGCCTAAAGTCATTGCTCACTTTGCCCACTGAGAGGCATTGTGGTGCTTTCCACAGAAGGACTCATTAACATAATATCGTATAATTACATGTGTTAAGGTTTGTTAATGTAACTTGTTTTGTGTAGCACGCAAAGAAAATACTCATGTAACTATTGTTCTATTATTATTTTAAGAGCATTGCAGCAGGATGCAAATTTTTGTTAGCATGCGAATGGCATTTACTACACATTTCACATATATATACTAGCATTATGTTAACAAGTTTGCAGGAGTAAAGAATTGTGAAGTATCTTTTGAACTTTAATAGAAAGTGTAGGGTTTTTTGCCAAAGTGTAGTCAAACTAAATTTCTACCACATTTGAGCAATTAAATATCACCGTAATTTTGTTTCCCTGATCTAAGATGGTAGGATTTCCCGGGCCTCCCTACCGTTGTGCTGCACTTGGCCCAGAGCTGCTATAACGGTGTCCAGATGAGGATGGTCGTCAGTGGATTCCTACGAGCAGAAGAACCAATCACTTTCGTCCACTGACGAAGAAGTTCTGGCGCTACCTCAAACAGAAAGGCCAGCAGGGCAATTCCTGCCATGTCATGTTCCGCTTCAGTCAGAGACCCATACGGCTCCTTGATGTGGACTATGTGAAGCTGTGGCCAGGATAGAAATGTTGGTTAGTAGTGTTCGAAAGGTGGCTAGACGTATCTCCAACCTCCATGGGGAATCGCTCTCCATCGACGGTGTGCTCCGATCCAGGCGTTCCACTGGCCCCCCAATGGAAGTGGAACTGTGCGGCCCGGTAGTGACCCGGCAGGGCTCCTCCGCTCAGGCGAACCGACTGAGGCAGGTGGAAGTGAGCTGGACAACGTTTGGGGACAAAATGAAAAAGTCGGTGAATCAAATAAACCAAAAGGTAAATTGAGGTTTTATATTTTTTGAAGTTGTCAGTGTTTTTTGCCTTGATGGCGGTGGACGTCCAATTGATTTGACCCGGGAGTGGTTGTTTGAACGCTCGCCACCAATTCTCAGTTCAAGTGAATTGGACATCTATCGCGGTCAAAGCCAATGAAACATGATTTATCTCCCATTCACCCGAATGTCCTTTGTTCTCCACAGTGATGTTGATGCGGTCCTCGTGACCTATGAACTCCAGGGGTGGCAGCTGCGTGTTGACGTGAACTTTGCGGCTGACAATGTTGATGGGGGACTGGCGCAGACCCCCGCAGCGAGGGAAATCTGAAAACCACCTGCTCGGGTCTGAATCCAAGAAGAAGGGTCAGTCTCGTTTACGTTTGGGTACTTGGGTTTCAAACTTAACTTCAAATTCAGAAGCTTAAACATTTAATTCCTATGTTTTATGGGAAATGAAATTCAGCGGCCTGGAAGGCATCTTTAAAAAGCCTTAAACGGCATTGAATTAAAATTCATGTAATTAAGGTCCTAAATTGTCTTAAACTGATTGCAATGTCATTGTAGGTATTTTATTTCCAGACAGCACATTGACTGTATTGGCCACGAATATAAGACGACTCCCTCTTTTTCAAGGCTCAAGTTTGAAAAAAGATGTTTTAAACACTAAATTCAATTTTTATACACAAAATAAGTACAGTACATCTGAGACAAATGATTCTAACAATATATTCGAGAGAAAAAGCATGTTATTTTTCTTCATTCAAATCATGACAAAAACTGTCTATCAGGTCTTAATATCTGAACACAGTATACATTGTTTTGACATATTGAAATTATGGATTTTTTTGGTCAGGTTAGCTGGATACTTTCCCTATTTTTGCTGTTAAATTGTGTTCTAAGTGGTTTTGAAAAAGGTATTTGAAAAGTCTTACAATTCCTCTTTTGAAACTTGCAAGAATACTGTGTATGTCAGGGTCTTACCTCTGCAAGCGTTGTCACAGGAGGATTGGCTCTGGTAACACCAGCCACCTACACACACACACACACTCTTATCATTAAGTCTCCTTATCTTCATCACCTAAACTCCTCTCTTCATACTCAATCCCTCCATTTTTTTCATCACTCTTGCACCCATTATTCTTTTTAATGGACTGATTCCCATTAATCCGTCATTCTCTCACACGCACACACACACACCTGGTCCATTCATCCACCCCAATTCACCTATTGTGCATGCGTGAGAATGCTGTAGGAATCCCCTTCCCACGATGCACCTGTGTTCTCATGAAAACGAGAGCATCTAAAGCAGGGATCACCAACTCTGGTCCTCAAGGGCACCTATCCCAGTCCGTTTCCCATTGACATGGATAGAAGCCCCCGAGGACTGGAGTTGATGAGCACTGATCTGATAATATCGGAATTAAAATGTAATTTCTCACAATTTTGTACCCATATTGAGCTGCTAGTTCTGAAAAACATGGGGTTAGGGTTCCATCCCTGGTGGGTCCTCACTCTGTGGAGTTTGCATGTTCTCCCTAGGCTTGTGTGGGTTTTCTCTGGGTGCTTTTTTTCCCCCCACATCCCAAAAATATGGATGGTAGGCTGGGTGAACACTCCTAATTGACCCTAGATAATGGCTACCCATCTCTTTGTGCCCTGTGATTGGCTGGCCACTGATTCAGGGTGTCCCCCGCCTGGCTGGGATAGGCTCCAGCACCCCCTGCACCCCTTGTGAGAATAAGCGGTTCAGAAAATGAATGAATGGATGTAAAAGCATGATCGTGACATTTTGGCGAGTCCATACATTTCTCTGCTCTACTAAACTAAATTTATCGTACTTAAGTCTAGTCTGGCCTCAGACTGTTTTCTTGCTTGAAATAATAACATGATGTCAATTTTGATCATGGGTTGTTGTCATACCTGCGCATAGAGAAGGGAGAGCAAGGATCAGGCTGAGAACAAGATGCATGATGGAATCCAATAGATTTACTCCGTAAAAATTTAAGGTTGAATCATGAAAGCTTTAATCCAAAGGTTTTCTTCAATTCTAATGCATAGTAGGTGTGGAATCGCTCTATTTATGTGTTGATGGGTGTATTTTTGGGAGGGGTGAGGGCTTCAAGAATAGGTTGTTGTTCTTGCCTAATGTGCTAAGTGATTCCTGAATTGACTCATTAAGGCCAATCTTCACTTCAATGGGGTCATGTTTTGGAAGGGAGTGGGGGTGGGAAAATAGGTGATGCTTCAAATTGTATTTTATTTTTTACAAAATTAAGTCCTGGAAGTGTTTGTGGCATGTTCACATTACGCTCCCAAACCCAGCAGATTGTGTTCATGTAAATGCACCCATTGCCCATCTGCGTCGGGTTTGTGGAAGTAAAGCAGTTGATGTTGACACCCCAATTTTAGACTACCCGATTTCACCAGAAAAATAAACCTTTTAAATCTGGTTCAAATTTTGAATATAATAACAGTACAGTGTGCCACAATGACTTGTAATCTATCGCAAAAAAATAAATAAATAACATAGCTGTAAACTTTGGCCAATTGCGCTCCCCTTATTAATGATTGGTTTTACAAAAAACATATACATGAAAAAAAAAAGATCAAGGCTCCCCCCAAAAAGTCCAGAGGCAGGTGTGAATGCGTGTATTTAATGTTATTCATAAGTAGATTAACATTTTTCATTCTATATCAAAATAAAAACTTTGCATACAGTTCCCATTGGTCAGTTCTGAGTGCAGGCGTTCTTTCAAAGATTGCGAAATCAACAAGGACAAACAATTTGAGGCCTGACGCTGACTTGTGAAATGGAAAGGATTCGCAAGCGAGCCACCTCTAGCTTAAAATTGTCTTTTTAAAAATGGCTTTAGAACAATATAACAACATATATTATACTTCAAACAGAAATGTACGATTGAGTACTTTGCTAAAGAAAAGGTTAAAAACAAATCAAAATGACATCAAGGATCAGGAGCTAAATATTAACTTTGTAATGTGTGCAAATATTGTTTGAAATGATTGGTCAGGTTAGTGCTGAGGACAGGACGGTCCAAAAAGAGCTGTCAGTCTTTAGCGGTGGAAGAAGCACCTCTGCAAAAAAAAAATACACAAAAGCAACATGTTATTCTTCGGACATTTTGTTCCATTTTCCTGCATTTATTTTACTTTTTTTCTTTTTATTTGACATTTAACATCAGTTCATGTCAATGCTCATATTATTAATGCAGAAATTGAATTTATTTTCTTAATTGTCTTAAGGGTCTCTCAAAATTTTGGGACATGGGACAATAATTTGACACTTAATTGTGGTTTTAGTGTTGCCTGTATGTATTTGGAGAAGGGCAACTAAAATTTAGATTAAATAAAAAAATAAAAAAACATACTTTAAAAAAAGCACAAATTAACGAAAGACCAATAAAATATAATTCTAAATAAAATAAGTTAAAATATAATAAAAGCATTTTTAATAAGTTGAAAAAAGAATGACAGTGTATATTTGGAGAAGTTGAATTAAAAGATATATACGATTTTGAATACAATTAATATATTGATTAAAGGAACCAATTTAGGAAGAAAAAAATCTTTAATGGTAATATATTTAAAAATGTTTTTTTAAAGCACAAATTAAATAAAAATATAAAATTCAAAATATTAACTTTTTTTAATAACGCTCTTGTAATCTCACATAGCTCAGTTCTTAGACGTACAACCCATTTGAACTTCTACTTGTTTTTGTTGCCGTCAATTGTGTTTTCAATATCACCTTGGGTTGGCAATCAATTAATAAAGCTACTAAATTTTGCATAGATGTCCATTCTAGTGCCCGTTATCTCTAAAATCGTTAAGCAAGGAGCTCAAGTTCCCAAATGTGCTCTCACCTGTATGAGGAAGGCAAAGAGCAGGGCCAGGACGCTGACCAGCAAAAGTTGTCCGAAAAAGCGAAAGTTGAACTTCTTGAGGATGAAGAAGCGCGCCCAGCCCAGCTTCTTTTCCGTGTGAGGAGGGTAGCGCATTTTATTCACGGCTTCCATTCTGAGCCTCTTGATGAGGCATCCTCGAAGATGACTCAGCTGGTCGAACGTGTGCTTGCCGTGGTAGCAGCCCATCCCACTGTTACCTGCGAAACCGGGCAGACATGCCGTGACCACTTCTGATAGTGCTTTAGCTGGTTTAAAGTCCCACTATCGTGTCATTATACGCAACAATTAAATGATAACATCTTGTCAAACTATTCCAAAATGATCAAGACTCACACAGGTCCATCATTATTGAAATTGTACCATAAAAAATGCTATCATAAGCTTTCTTAAAAACTAGAACGCAACAGTAGTGAGGGAGCTAGCAAAAAGTGTATGCCTCAATAGAAATGGAGTACAAGTTCTGATTGCTTTTACTATGATGGCATATAAAATTGGAAGCCCTGTTTGTTTTGGTTTCCATGCCATCCACTAGGGCAGCTAGCTCGCATGCTAACCATCATTTTTGTATTTTACTGCAGTTTAGGCCAAAAAAAACAATCCAACTATTGGCCACGTGTCATCCGTCACTTGGTCAAAGCAATCTTGAAGAAAATATTCGGCTTAAAACAATGGACTATAGACTACTTTCAGTAATTCCTCAAATATCGCGGTTAATGTAGACCAGACATGGCCGCGATGTTGGTGTTATTCCAATTTCTTACATAACGTGTATTTATTGAAGAAAAAAACATTCACAATGATAAAAGTACGATTACCCATTCGTTACATCACTAGTAGTAGTACCGTAGTATTCTCGTCAACAGCGAAATGGAATTAAAACTTTTTGGTTTATTGACTACGGGTTGTAACTCAGCCAAGTTCAATCTACCAAATTGAGTAAAGTACATGTGATAGGATACCTTTAAGAGTCATTGCCAGTTGAATACAAAGTTCTAAGGTTTGACTTGTGGCCTTGACCTGTGACTAGATAATTTGAAGATTAAAGTTCTGTGAGGGTCTAAAGGTTAAATCTTATCACCATGTGTGTGTGAGAGTGCGCAATTACCAACGCCCCCAAAAGGCAGTGAGCTGACTGAGTAGTGCACCAGACAGTCGTTGGCCAAAAGTCCTCCGCTGGATGTCTCATCCCTCATTTTCTTGATAACCTTCGGCCAAGAGAGTAAATACGTTGGCGCAACAAAGTTCACTTTTGACTAACAGACTGCACCGAGGCGAGGGAGTCCGCTACCTTCGTGTCGTCGGAGAAAACGTAGAGCGCCAGAGGTTTCTCGCCCTTGTTGATGAAACGGATGGCTTCGTCCAAGCCACCGATGGGCAGGATGGGCAGCAAAGGTCCAAAGATTTCCTCCTGCATCACCTTAGCGTCAGGTTTCACATCCCGCAGAACTGTGGGAGCTGGACCATCACAAGCGATTTTTGTCAGCGCTCTTCTGGATCTACGGACTATGGTTTCTAGGGAAAGGTTACCTATGAAGCAGTCGTCCCCGTCGTTGTCTCCCCCCACGGCGACCGTGCTGTCCTCCATCAGGTTCATGATCCTTTTGAAGTGGCGCTGGTTGATGATGCGGCCATAGTCCGGGCATGTCCTGGGGTCGTCCGTGTAGAACTCCTACCAGAAAGCGGGTTTCTTTGAACGGGACTTTGGAGAGTTAAAATACGAAAAGAGCAGGAGACCAGGCGATACCTCGATGGCTTTGCGGATCTCCTGGATGATGTCCTTCTGCATACCTGGCTCACACAGGACATAGTCGGGTGCGATGCAGGTCTGACCACAGTTGGTGAATTTGCCCCAGGCCACTCGTCTGCACACAAACCAAAGATCTAGGACGTCGCTTCATGGCGTGACCCGGCCGGAACCGTCGTTTGCGTGGTACCTGCAGGCGACGGCGAGGTTGCACTTGCTGTCGATGTAACACGGACTTTTCCCGCCAAGCTCCAGCGTGACGGGGGTCAGGTGTTTGGCGGCAGCAGCCATGATCAATTTGCCCACGGCGCTGTTTCCCGTGTAGAATATGTGGTCAAACTTTTGCTGCAGCAACGTCTGCGTCTCGGCCACGCCGCCCGTCACCACTGGGTAGAGTTCCTAGGTAGGAAGCAAGCAATACCAAGAGACAGAGAAACTGTCAATGTCACTGTCAGATATTACGTAGTTAGTTTACAAATTCAGCCATCGCAAAGCTCCTCCTCCACTGCAAGATTTTGTACCAAAAATTTCCAAGAGATCAACAAGAGCTGGCTCTAGAGGTGACTGTGTATTTCCCTTCAGAAGGAGTGCATTTAGGCAAAGCACCTTCTCTCTTCGTGTCTCACATATACGAGAACTCCCATCTCTGAATCTGTTCGCCAATCATATTACAGCCTGGCTGTTAGATGAACAAAATTGTGATCACAACGCTTCCTAGAACTGTGGTACTTGTGTGTGTGTGTGTGTGTGTGTATGTTTCATCATTTCTATTCCTTATTGACTAAAGATGGTATTTATTTAGTTTTTTATATGCTATTTATTTATGTCTAAAATGTATTTAACTGTCTGTATTCCCACTCTCTTCCTACTGTGACAGTGAATACGGGATGAATAGTTATCTAATCTAACCTAATCTAATTAGCCTCTTACATTTTTACAAATATATGTTCACTAACACACATTTATATGTTCATTAATATGTACTGTGCCTTTATCAAAGAAATCAACCTCGAAACCAAGGGTCTCAAGGGCTATGTCATTAAAAAATGTGCAAACAGGTGTTTACTTTGTCCAGGTAGAGCGGCAGCAGATCTTCCATCACCTTGGCCGTGTGCACGCAAACCTCAGATGGCTTCACCACAGCAGCGTTGCCTAGTGGACGACAAAGCGGTGAGTCGTTGAGCTTTAGTGGCTTCCTTACAGTGCAAATTGGCAGTTCCCATTTAGTGGCTAGGAGGTGTTAAGTTCTCATTCAGCAATTGTCCTTTTACCAAAGCCTACAGTGTTATGCTAACACGTATACTTTGCATGACTAAGTGCATGTAAGGGCTTATGCATGTGCATGCTGGTTAAATAAAGAGGACCCAAGAAGGAAAAAATCATGTGCTTTTTCTTGCAGTCAAGTTCTACAATTCCAGTTTCCCTTTCACCCAAACAAACTTATTTTTTCCCTATTTTGAGGATCAATTCTCCTAATAGTTTGTCTATTTCTGAAAAGTTATACACGCAGAAGATCACGGCCAAGTGTCGTTACCAGCGGCGATGGCGCCAATGAGCGGTTGCAGGGTGACGGCCCACGGGTAATTCCAGGCTCCGATGATGAGGACCACCCCCAGGGGCTCAGCTTTGACGTACACCGTGTCAGCCATGGTCATGAGGTTCTTCTCCACCGGCCGTGGTGCCGCCCAATCCTTCACCCTGTGGATGGCCAGGCCAAGCTCCTCCTCCAATCCCAGCGTCTCGAACAACTCGCATACCACCTCGCTCTGAGATGCAAAGGCATTGCGCCGTGAGTCAGAGACAGAAAAATAATGAAATCAACTGATCCACCATTGACGAAGCTGGATGTCCAATCATGTGGTTTTCATACATTTTTTGCAGATGGGTGTTTAAATTGACACCGTGACTGACCCACCAAAAATGTCCAAATCTGATTGGCTGAGAGACCGAACACCAACTGATACGGCCCCACCACATCATTTTGGGTGGCTCGCAAAAGTAAGAAAAATCATTTTGTATCAATTGTATTGCATTTCTGAGTCGCGTGAACATACATAATTTGCAATATTAGTTTGTTTCTTGTTAATTACGTCACAGTTATCAGAACAATTCAAGTTAGTTACTTGCCTCATTCACTCCAATTGAAAGTTATAATCAACATTTCTGGTGTTAAGTGATCATGTTTTCCCCAGTCAAATCGGATTGAACATTTGTCGACAACAAAGGCAGACAATGAGTAAATATTAACTAAAAATAGCTACACTAACAATGACTGAATGACCAAGTCATCGAGCAAACTAGCATCAAAGTTGCAACGTCTGTTAGGGGCGTCCACCTTATTGAGGTCCTTCTTGATGGCCAGGCAGATTTCTTGCCGACGTTCAGTGAGGAAGCGCTGAAGGTTCTTCAGCTGGCGGATGCGATGCTCCACACATTTGGAACGGCCCGTCTCGAAGGCCAGCCTGGCCTTCGCCACCGCCTTCTCCTCACGAGACATCCTGTGAAAAGCGCATGATTCGCTTGGGGATGCTTCCAAAAATTACAAAGGCTTAGAAGTATATTTTTGGCGACTCTAACTATTCTTTCTTAATACATAAAGAAGCCAAATATATTTACTCTCGAGGTCAAAGGCTAATTTGGCGACCAACCCTGTCACCCCCCCTGCCCACATACCTACAAACACAAGAATATAGTACTATTTACATCATTTTGTGTCCTGAAATTGTCTGGCCACCAATTCAGCATCTCCCCCGCCTGTGCTCATAGTTGGCTGGGATAGGCTCCAGCACCTTCCACGACCCTTGTGAGGATAAGCGGTATGGAAAAGGAATAAGAATGGAGGCTTGTTATTTTTATCAAATACATGCTTAATACTAATGTTGGTCTTCTCTCATATACTAGTATCATTTTATCCCAAAATTGGTAGGCTCTCGTGTGCCCCCACATAGATTGGGCCCTGGGCAATTGCCCACGCTGCCCATAGCAAAAACCAGCCCTGCTCAAATTCCACAAAGCCATCAAGGAGCATTTTTTTAAGCAAGCACATGTGTGCTGAATGGGGCTTTCCTTGAATTATCTTGATTTGAGGTACCTAATTAAGTGTTATTTGTGTAAATGTAGCTTGACCGTGAGGACATTCCAAGATAAGCTGCCTTTGTGAAGACTCAAACCACTAATCATTGATATCCACAAGCCCCCTTAAATTAATGTGGTTTTAAACTAAAAAAAACTCTAATGCTTCACAAGACACATATCATAGCCAGACTACAAGAAGTCCAAAATTTGCTCATTTTGAATTTAAAAATAAGGTTTGAAATTGATGTGTTTGAACATTTATAACCCATGGTAATATTTGTCAACTACTATTAGCAGTACTATTATGTTATGATGACTTGACAGAAGTTGTTACTTCTTCCTCCTGACATACAGACCAGTCAAAAACAAATCCAAAACATGGAGCACTTTTGAAGACCCACCAACTCCAAAATGTTCTGATTGGTCTCCCGACTGTCGCCCCCTAAGCGAACGTCAACAACGTACGACGCACTAAAGGCGTGCACGCGCTCCCTCCAGTTACACGTTACAACAAAAAGGGCCGAGGCGCGTGCACGCGAGCAGCGGATTTCTTAGAGAACCTTGTTGATCACTGGGGCGCACTTCCGCCCCGTAAAATAGTCCTCGAGACGAACGCGAATTGAAACCCGGACACATTGCGCGTTTCGCTTACCTCGGTTCCTTTCGTGTGCGTGCGCGTGGGTCGGTAACGGATCGACCGGACCACGGACGGACGGACTGGTCTCGACTAGGGCGGACCGCTGCCTGACTTTGGCTGACAGTCTAGCTCCGCTATGCCCTCCTCCTTGTGGGCGTGGCCTCTTGCTCTCTTCGTGCAGAATACTGCTCTAGATTTATTTATTTTTTCCTTTTATTTGCGGAAAATAATATATTTATACAAAAATAATAATCGAAAAACCTTATATTACGTATGTGCTCCAACGTTTCATCTCAAAACCAGCTATCAATAATACAAATTATATTGCTATTTATTAATAGGCTCCAGCAACCCCTTACCCTTGTGAGGATAAGCGGTGCTGAAAATAAATCACACTCATATTGTGTTCAACCCACCTAGCATGCATGTTTTGGGGATTTGGGAGAAAACTGGAGTACCTGGAGAAAACCCACGCAAGCCCGGGAAGAACATGCAAACAAACTAGAATTTAAAATGTAAATTTGCAATGTGCAATGTGTTAAAATCGAAAAAACATGCAATTTTTGTTCGGTTGGGGTAACTGTCTTAGCCAGTCATGTGACACTGCTTGGCACCTGGCGCCGTGGCTTAGATGGTTAAAGCGCCTGTCTAGTAAACAGGAGATCCTGGGTTCGAATCCCAGCGGTGCCTTTTGAGCAGTTTTATTTTTACTGTTCTAAAAAAAATGTATAGGTAGTACGTATTTATAATCGACAGTACAACCAGGTAACGAAAAAAAATAAACAAGACAATTGTAAAACTTGTAAAAGTGACTTCCCTCAGAATTTATGCAAGTCCATTAATGCCCGCACAAATACAACAGGAATAGGAAACCAGTCAACAGCAGGCTGTTTCATGTGAGAAAGCAAAACCACACTCGAACAAGAGATTGTTTCATTTCTTTTAATTCCAAAGTTTTGCAGTGAAGATGATTTATGCCCCTCCAACAGGGGGCGCTCACTTCACCAATCACTCTTTGCAGTCTACCTAAAAAAGATAAACAAGTATGTATTAGTGTTGCACCGATTCAGTAGTTTGGTTGCCGATTTTGTGTTGTAGTGGCCAATGTCATGCTGATTAAAAAACATTTTAGGGATAATATGACATTTTTCTTTTACTACTAAATGACTCTAATGTAAAGTAAATGCTATAATAGCTTGGTCAGAGGGAGAGTTGGCAGATATTCTGAGAGGAAAAATTGTAAAACTAATTTCTATTTCCACCTTTTTTTTCATCTCTTCTCAGCTCTGGTGGTGTCAGGCGCATCTTCTTGCTTGCAGCCCAACCAGAACTTGGCGATGGACCGCGGGTACGGCGGCAAGGCCGCCACAACGCGCTTACTTCGGAGGTCCGCACGGTAGTACTGATCTGTGCACGCACACACGTGTGGTAACGTAAACATGGGGACAAGTTCAAGTTCAACAAACACGCATTCTATCTCACCTCTTTTGAAGAAGTAAACGTATTGCACCGGCGTGGCGACGGGCACGGGCGCCGCCGTGGCGACCTCCGGCGACCCTTCGTCGTCGTTGAACAAGTCGATCCAAGCGTCGAACCGCGCCTGCCGACTTTTCCCATGTCGATTCTTCCTGCTGGGCCTCCTCCGTCGAGAGCTGGGCTTCCTGGGGGACTGCGGACGCCCGGGGCTCACGGAGACGCGCCCCACCATGGCCGCGTCCACCGGGGGGGTCAGGCCAGGCCAGTTCTTGGCGATGAAGTGCGGCCCCGAAGACGAGGTTTGACCCGCTGTGCCGAAGAGCTCGGCGAAGAGGTCCTCCAACGTTTGGTCGCAGAAGAGGTCAGTGTAGCGAGAGAACAAAAGCGAAGGCGAAGATCGACTCATTTGGACGCACTCTTGATGCGAAGGCTGAAGGACAAATTCGTACACGTGGTAGACGTCACCTAGGAAAAAAAAGTGCAATTTTATATGTAGAATATACATTCCGAACTCAAATATGGCCCATTGTTACCATTAGATTCTACTCAAAACAAAGCATTAGCATCTTTTCTTTCAGCAATTCTGGTTGTGATGTCACAACCAGAATGGATGCTCATGTCTACGTTAGACGTTTTGCGCTAGCTTTACAAACTGACAGAATGAGAGCAAGAAAAACACTAATTTTTGTCCAGAAAATGCTCTCCTAGTCGCTTGCTGTAGTATTTGATTGCACATTTAACTCATGAGCTAGCTTAGCTAGCAGTCTGTTGGCATCTATGCGCACCTTTGAAGAAGTAGGCCTTCTCTTTTTGCAGGTGGTTGGCAGCCGGCACGGCGAAAGCGGCGTCGAGGTCGTTCGGAACGCCGTCGAAGCCCTCCGTAATGTCCCGAGGGAATCCCTCGTCCAGGACGTCGCCGTCAAAGCGCCAGTACTTTCTTCCCTGAGAATCCAACGAGTTCAAATGTGTTTTTTATAAGTGAATTTATGACTTTTATGGACCTTCACCTTAAAGATGTAGGACTTCCCCTGGCAGTTAATGCGGGTGAAGGCGGCGTCCACAGGCCCAGGTATGCCCCACACGTCCTGGATTCGTTTGGGGTAACCGGGAAGCACCGATGTGTCGTCCAACTCAAAGAAATATTCGCCTGCGTGGAGACCGGCAAAAAAGCTCTTACTGCGCAAAAGCGTCCTTGGTAAGTTGTTTAATTTCTTCCAAAATATTGTCATCTGTTATATATGATTGGACATATCCGTTCTTAAAAATATTTATGGCGATGAACAAATGAAAAAATGAAATCAATACAGTATTTTAGAAGTCTTTTAAACTCTGAACTTTTAAGGCCCTTTGTAAAAAAATAATACTAATTTTAGCACATATAATTTGTCCTAAATTTGGATCATATATGATACAATGGTTTTATTAGGTCAAAAAATTAAATTGCTCAAATAAGGTATTTTTGTCGATATACATTTCAATAATTTAAATTTTTTTTTTTATAAATTGGATCTTGTTCAAAAAAGCTTGCCACTGATCCTCATGAGGGTCGTGGACTCGTGGGGGGACCATCTGACCCAGAAAAAAACCTACCCAGGCACAGGGAGAACATGCAAACTGCTCCCAGAGCCCGGAATTGAACCCTTGATCTCAGAATCGTGAGGCGGATGTGCTAACCACACTTCCACTGTGCCGACTTCATCCATATTCAGGTTGCGTGGGGTGCTGGAGCCGATCTCAGGCGTAAAGCATGCTACGCCCTAGACTGGTCGCCATCGAATCGTTCAGGTGGCCTCATAAAAATCGATACACAGTAATTCTCCCTTCATGGCAGATTTGCAACGTTAACCACTAGCTTGTTTGACCTTGTACATTTGGCTAATGAGGAAGAATGAAAACCTCCAGTCGGTGGTACCTCTGAAGGCGTACACTGATCCGTTCTTCAGTTGCAAGAAGGCGTCAAATGGACGCCCGCTGCAGTTGGCCGCGTCTCGGTCCGCGGGGGGTGCCATGGGCACAAACGCCGTCGGGAGTGGAGGCTCCTTTGTGATGCTTAGAACTGTAGTCGGTTCTGTAGTGGGAGTCAACACGCCCAACAGAGACGTTGTCGTGGTTGGGAGATGTTCCTCTTCCTCGAAAGTGTCGCCACGGGCTGATGAAGGAATATGTCGGCCATTTTGAGCATTTTCACAGATTTTCCCAAGAGACCATGATAACATTTGTGCAGTTTTTAGCGGAGACCCATTTTAGTGCAAACCAGCTTTTGTTCAAACCTGCTTACAACGGCTACATGCTGCCAACTAGTGCATGGGAGTGGAAGTGCAGGAACATATAGTTCAAAAACACGACATACAAGAATAGCGCAATGGGATATCGCAATATATCGCAGAATCGATTTTTAAAAACACCTTTAATATATACCAGTCCTTCTAAAAAGGAGCCATACTGCCATCTTCTGGCATCTGCGTGGTATTGAAGCAGCATCAGTCTTGCTCAAAATGCAATCGACGAAAAGTACGCATTTGAAGGAACCAGTTAGAGGTCACTGACCTTTCTTGGGGCATTGTTTGTCAAAATCATGACAGCAACTTCCATAGTAAACACACATGGAATCACATTGACATTTCCTCAACGGGTTGAAGGAATTACAGCGACCGGCGCACGTTTCTGCACAAAAATAAAAGACCCATGTCATTGACACTGTAATGTCATTGGCGTGTTTGTTGACGTACCGTCTGCCGCTGAAATGGCGTCCATGGTCGTCATCATCAGCATGGCGATGATGGAGATGCGCAGCGTCTCCATAACCGCTATTGTTATGTTAAATTCCAAAAGTGAAACAGTTTGTTTCGAGCGACCAGTCCAACGGCAGGTCTTGCTGTCTCGTTGGTTCAGTGGACTAGGACGACGAGCGTGACCTCGAAAATAGCAAAGGTCATGTTTGCTTTTTCTTGGGTGCGATCTGTAACACAAACACACAGAAGGACATAGTCTGCGCTTACGTTTAGTTTCAATCAATAGCGTGTGTGAATAAACATATTATGGCCATTGACGGCAGTGAACGTCCAATCCATTTGAACTAGGGGAAGCAGGGACCAAATCATTGCTGCTAATTCCTCCAAGTTCAAAAGGAAAGGACGGTTATCGCCGTCCATGGCTTCAATGAGTTGAACGTGTGTACGAAGGAGTCATTCACTTGATTGACAGATGCATTTAGCCGTGAATAAAATGGATTTGCATTGATATTACAGGCCTGGCAAAATTGAAAGGGGTAGATTCATTTGCAGGTACGATTAACGCCACTAGATGGCGACAAAACTCTTGTGTAGTCTACAGAATAGATAACAGTATACAAATCAAAGGGCACAAGCAAGGATATTACTAAGTGTTATTGGGAGCTTGTCCAACAGTATTAAGTTTTTCTTTTCCTTTAAATTTATTTCTATATTTTATTTTTATTTTTATCATATGAAAGAAATAATAGTACATACATACTATTCTGCCTGGTGGCCTCACAGTTCTGAGATCGAGGGTGCAATCCTGGCTTCGAACCTTGCTGTGTGGAGTTTGCGTGTTCTCTCTGGGGTCGCGTGGGTTTTCTCTGGGTATTTCACTTTCACATCCCCAAAACATGCAGGGTAAGCTGATTGAACACTCTAAATTGTCCTTTGTCTACTTGTGCCCTGCGATTGTCTGCCCACCAATTCAGGGTGTCGCCCGCCTGGTCCCCTAGTTGGCTGGGATAGGCTCCAGCACCCTCGTGTCCCTTGTGAGGATACGCAGTATGGAAAATGAATGAATACATATCCCAACAGAGGTATTTTTACTATCTAACCTAAGATAGTCACTTGCCCTATGAAGAGTTAAAAGAATAAATCAATCGGTTATTAAGTAAGCTACTATTTATTTCAGTATTTAGTTGATGCAAAGGAAAATACAGGAAAAAAAAAACCACAGGAAATGCCTGAACAGATGGAAATCCAAAATGTGGACGCGTGACTACTGTACACAGGAAATGCGCCGCAGCTGCGGGAGACCTCTCTTGTTTATCCTAATTCTGTTGATGGCAGTATAGGCGTCCACTCCGTTTGAACTGGGAGAGGCTGGGCGGGAATACAGTAATCCCTCAAATATTGCGTGCGGATCATGTAGACCACGATTATCAAGAAGCCTATTTAGTTTGCTTCTTCTTTCTTGGTAAAACGCACGGTAGTATCATTAATTGTCTCTTTCACTGTCATTATGTCTCGTTTTTTCTTGGGCTCATTGTCGATGAGGAGGTATTTTTAAGGACGATTTGAAATCCAAACAAAGTTTCAGCGTGAATTTTGACATTTTGATGAACTTTTTTATAATCGACTTCATATGTAAAAAGGGGAGATGTACCGAAAGTGCAATTGTTGATTGGCGAAACATCACGGTAATGGCAAATTTGGCGTTCACTTTGCGAGTGCTGTTAGAGGGAAGTGAAAGTGGCCTGAATTCAATTCAACTGTGGGGTCTTTTTATAAAGCGCGGCTGGTGTTTGTGCACGGCTACTTTTAGATGCGCAACGGTCCACTATCCCTCCAAAAACAACACTCGCACATGGGGCCCAAAAAGGACTTTTCACTTCACTATTGTTCCGCGGAACATAAACACACTCCAACACAACTGCAGGTGCATTTGTGTACGCACACAAACAAACACATGAAAACACAACCGCTGCCAACCTTCCCAGTCCAAACGGGTGGGAGGTCTGTTGTCAGTGAGTATGTTTTAGTCTATAATTGGGATTTGATTTTTTAATCCAAGCCATTTTCTTTTTTTGTCCAAGTTTCATACGATCATTAGATCCCAAGTGGGTCCTGTGTGGAGTTTGCATGCTTTCCCTGGGTTTGGGTGGGTTTTCTACAGGTACTCCGGTTTTCCTCCCACACCCCAAAAGCATGCAAGGTAGGCTGGTTGAAAACTATAAATTGCTACTAGTTATGAGTGGGAATTGTTGACTGTCTCCTTGTGCCCTGCTATTGGTAGGCCACCAATTTGGGGTGTCCTAGTTAGCTAGGAGAGGCTCCAGCACCCCCACAACTGGGAAAATGAATGGAGTGGGTGTATGACAGAGGTCATAGTGACCTGAATTAGAATACTTTTTAGGGTGGGACTTTTATTTTTTTATTTAATCTGTTTGAAAGAGTTTTTTGAATAACAGTTTTTGTGGGAGTTGTTGAGACCGATTTTTTTGTCAGGTTTTATCTTGAGATTTAAGTTGTTGTTTTTTTATTGGGGATTTTTTTGGGTGTGTCAACAGAGATTTTTTCGCTGTGTGGGAGTCTTTCAGTATGTGTGAAAGTCTTTTGGGCTGTGGAAAGCTATTTTTACATGTGTGAGAGGTTCTCATATAGTGCACATGTTTGAGTATTGAGAGATTTTGTGAAATGTGTGAGAGTTAGTTACGGGTTAGGGTTCGCGGTAGGAGAGAGATGTTTTTATTTTGTTTGATTTTTTTGGGGGGGGGGTTTAAGGGTTTTATTTTGTGAGACTTTGTAAACTGGTGCTTTTTTATTAGTGAGTGTGTGTGTTTTGATGTGGGGTGTGTTAGATAAATCCTACTTTTTGCTGATGCTGCATTACATGCATGTACATTTTTATCTAGATGAGTATCTTACACACACACATGCACTCATTCACTCAAAAAACCACACACACACACACACACACTAGTCTAATTATCCCACCAATGTGCTTTTTCTATTTTCAGGCTGATGTCGCGTGAGGTGTCGTTCTTCTTCTTCTTCTTGCTCGGAGCATCTGTTGTCGTGCCGACACCCCCCTTCCTACAGAACTTAACCCCCAGACTGCAGACACACACACACACACACACACACACACACACACACACACACACACTTGACGTTTGATTTCCCTCTCGTTAAATCAGATGGAAATGAAAAGAGACATTTGGGAAAGTTTGCTCTTTTCTTCATCCTCATTGTTATTCCAAACCGGGACGTACACGTGCAATTTCCACCTCGTTTGTTGTAGGAATGATCACGTTTCTGTGCCATTGACGGACGGCGATGGGCATCAATGAGTTTTTAGAAAATGTTGCACTAAGGCCAACCGTATACGCGTGAGTCACAGTATGAGATCATAGTGTGTTTGCAATGAGTTCACCGACACCAATTCGATCTTAACTGTCTCACACACACACACACATTTGGCTGGTATGTGTCAATCATTTAGTGATGTCATTTGGGTGGAGGTGACTGGGTGCAGTTTTTCCGTGTCTTTTTAGTCATGTAAAAGAACAAAAACGACCAGACCGTTTGAGTCTTTGTGTTTATTTGACCTTTTACTCTAGCAAGCTTTGGAACGTTGTGAGAAGAAAAGCAGTTTGAGGCAGATTGGTCATGTGTGACAGGTTTTATGCCATGTAAAGGTTTTTATTTTTGAGTGTCAAGAGGGATTTGGGCTTATTTGTGAATGTTTTTTTAAGACATGTCAGAGGTTGTTTTGAGTGTCGTGAGAGAGAGATTTTGTCTTGTGTATGGGGTTTTGTTGTAAAAGAAAATGTTGGTTATGTGAGATGTTTTTATCTTGTGAGAGGGATATTTGAATGAAGATCAATTTTGATTTGTTTTATTTTGTATCTTGTGTGAGTGTTTTTTGAAAGAAGATACAATTTGATTCTGTTTTTCTTGTGCGAGAGTGTTTTAGAGTCAATTTTTTTTAGATATTTTTGTGCGGGAGGTTTGTATTTTGCATGTATCATAGGGGTGTGGCGAGAGATTTAAAAAAATCTTGTATGATTCAAGTAAAATTTAGTTTTTTAGTGAAATCTTACAGGTAGATTTCTGACTCTGGCAACAAATAATGGCTAAAATGTGATTGGTTAAAAGCTTAAATATGAAAACACACACCCGGAAAAAGCGCCACCAGGGGGAAGGCAATGAAAGGGAGCTGACAGACTATTTGGAATTATTTAATAAGTATTCATGGACAAAATATAATTAACATTAGTCTGTGTTACAGATATTTTTAGGCCAGCAATGAAGACCTTACAGGCCCTGACGGTTCACCACTGAATTATTGTATACAATACTACAATGAAGCATTCTTTGCGTTTCAAATGTTACATTTTTAATGGAGTCAGATGGCATGGAATAAAGGTGAGTTGGTGTAAAAATGTTACTCAATAATTGAGTGTACTAACACATGCTGTTTTATTACATCAAGACCACAAAAATGACGACTATCCTACGTCATCTTCAAAACATAGACGTTGAGTTGGGAGGACAAACCACCTCGCGAGCGCAGTGCGGTAAGCAAGCCGCCATCTTTTCCACATTCAATATGGCGGCGGGACAATATGGGCGTGTTTACGACCATTTTCGACCCAGCTGGGTAAATTACGCACATGCGCAGTCTCTCGCCCTTTGGAGCAGCCATTTCTATATGGACGCCATCGAGGTAAGGCGTAGGGCCATTTACTCGCCTAAGTGCATTTTTATCACGATACCGGTAGATTTATTAGGACTAAATTGAGCCCAAAACGCCAACAAATCTGTTAGTTTAATGCCAGGTTGAACACACCGTCGACAAAGTAAGTTTGGGCTCCTTTTCCTCACCGGCTGTGTGCCGCATGTGACTAGCTAGCTATCTTAGCATTAGCTCGCGACGACGCTCCCCATTTGACTTAAAAGGTATTTTCCATTATTGAGTCGTTTAATGTAATCAAACAAAGCCGAGACATCAACGCACAGTTTGCTGGGCATAGGCTCACTCAAAAATGACATCCAGATGTAATTGTTCTATTTTCACACAAAAAATGTTAAGCCAACTTTATCCTAACTGTTAACATCAGTCTGTATATTTAATCGCCTTGACTGGAAAAGGGAAAATAGCACGGATCACTCACTAACTTATTTTCATTCTTTATCTTGATCATTTAACACATTTCATGTAAGATTTCTCTTTCCGATAATTGTTTGGCAACACCCAAATAGCTTAGTTAAATCAAGTTTTCCTTGTTTAGCATCAACATGTAGCTCTTCCCCCGTGCCATGTACACTCGCACTATTGAGGTTACAGGAAAGGAGACTGGGCCAGCCAGATCAAGGTAAACTACTTCCCAAAAAAATACACTTAAGCCTATCTATTGAATTTCCAGTCTCTATATGTTAACTTTTGCTCTTTTTGTTGTTGCAAGTTTTCCCTGTTTATCATCAACGTGCAGCTCTTCCTGTGTGCCCACAACACTCCCACTCGCACCCTTGGCTCAGACTAAGGTAAAACTACTCCACCTTAGCCTATTTGTTGAATCATCAGGCTTTATTTATAATAACTTTTTCACGCAACAGGTCCGCATCCAGGCTGGAGGGTCAAGTGATCTTCCTCACAGGCTGCCTGCTTGAAGATGCTTCTGAACTTCTTATATAGGTAAAGTCCACAGCTCTCCTGCTTGTGCTGGCAAAGTGATAGGCCAGACCCCTCAGGTAAGGATCTTATTTTTAAAGATTAGAAACTTCATTTAATGTTAACATTAAATGAAGTTTCTAACGTAGACTTTGGTACAATTAGTTTTAAAAACTAAATTGTACCAAAATCTACGTTAGAAACTTCATTTCATTTTAACATTAAATGAAGTTACTAATGTAGATTTTGTGCTAAAATCTACATTAGAAACTTCATTTCATGTAAACATTAAATGGAGTTTCTAACGTAGATTTTGGTACAATTAGTTTTAAAAACTAATTGTACCAAAATCTACGTTCGAAACTCCATTTAATGTTTACATGAAATGAAGTTTCTAATGTAGATTTTAGTACAAGTATTTGTTTCCAAGTGTGGATTTAAGAAAAAAAAAACACAGAAGAAAAACCTTCCATTTCTGTGTTTTTTTTTTTCATTTTTATACTTAGGCAAAAAAACCCACTAATTTTATAGCTTGATTTTATTATAAGTGTTTTTTTCCTGTCTGCAGGTGGAGGAAACTGTCTACATCAACCAACATGATGACTAAGTGTGCAATAATTAAAATGCTTTCTTGTTAATAAAGAATTTGAACTTTTCATGTTACTTGCATTCTTTTGCTAGGTAAATGAAGTAATAGACATGTGTACAATTCAAGAACTTTATTTTTTTTCCACAAAAAAATTGTTGCAGTCATGTACACCATCCAACAATTACTCCTCCTTGGGATTCCTGGAAGAAAAAAAGTCAATACACCAAGTCTAACAATAAATTTTTTTACTAAGTTATTTTTTATAATAAAGAAACTTACCAGGAAGGGTCTTCCCATAACACCATCTCTTTTGCTCAGTCAGGAGGCCTTCATCCCACTGCAAAAAAAGGCAAACATCAATAAAGCCACAGGAGGAAAAATGGAAATATTACGTTTGCTTTTTCTTTTTATCCAAGTCTATAACAGGGATTTCTAACTCTAGTCCTCAAAGACCCTTACCCAGTCTATTTTCCATATCTTCCAACACACCAAAACTAAATGATCGTGATCAAGCTCCGGAACAGCTTGCTGACGAGTTGATCATGTGGTGGGAGATATGGAAAACATACCGGAGAGGATGTTGGTGTCAAAGACTCACCTTTTTGGGGCAGGTTGGTCTTGTCAACTTGGGTGAATCCTGAAGAGAAGCAAGATACAAAATGAGTTAAGTTTAGTACACATTACATGAAAATAATAAATAAAATAACCTGAAACACTTGGGTCCTACTTCTGCCTTGACAGCTTTCACCTGCTTTGTCATCTTTTCCACCATCTCCGTGGCTCTACAAAACACAACAACAAGATTATTTAACCATTTTGATGCACAAATGACCCACATTCAATTGCCATAAATGTTTTTCAGTCATTCATTTTTTAAAATAAATATCCCCAGAAGCTTCAATTTTTCTCTTCTTACACTGAAGAAAAATGGTTACTTCATCATATGTTTAAATTTGATTCAAATATGACCCCTGCGCTTTTGTTGAATGTCTATTAGGCTTGGACAATACCACATTTAAAACTAAAAATGAAAAGATCCAAGCCCTGAGATCTTCCTATAAAAAAAGTGAAGGGGAAAAACAAGCCTAGGGTAAAAAGGGAATATAGCATTCTATGTATAAGTGTACGGTTTATTCCTTACACCTCCACTGATGGCACTTGTGCGGGTGCGAGTTAGTTATCTACACAAGTTCTTGCTATTAAAAATCAACACCAAGCCAGAGTGTTTTCATTAAAAATTAGAATGTATCAGAATGGAAAAACAAGCTAATTGAGCAAAGCCTTGACTACTGAACGCTGATAATTATTAAACGGATAGAGAAACTAGAAACTACTTGGAAAAACGACTTACTTTGCTGACAAACAGCTCGTAATGGCGTCGACAATCTGCTCCTTTATGGCCGTTTTGGCCACATTCTCGATGTTTCCCAGCAGTCTGTGATCTTTGAGGAACTGAAACACACAATGGAATGATTTCTTTTTAAACAGAACGAGTTATAGGTAGCGCAATGTAGCCGATTTGTTAGCAAACATTTTGCGGTGTCCATCCATGTGGGGCTACATCACGCTACGAAGCATGCTACCGTCAAAAACACTCTTAAAATGAGAACTGGGGCTTCGAAATCCGCAAATGACAACATACCGAATACGCTGCATTGTCCTGTAAGATGTTTATCAGGTCTTTCTTCGGTAAATTGTCACTTCTGACTTGCTCTGCAGACCACTGCCTTACTGACTGCTGGCTCATCCGCCGTTTTGAAGGTTAATGGCGGCCGTCTGAACTCTGACCTCGGTGACGCCTATTAAAGATAGACACACACATAATAGAATGTTTTCATAATAACGTGTATTAGACCAATACACGTTATTATGAAAACAATGCAGTATTTTATATGTACACTTTCAGTATTGCTACAATTTAATCAAGGCAACCCTCAATACTTATTTTATGGCTATAAAACCTTTACTGCAGCTACAGCTGTGATACATATGAAAAGCATCAATAATAATCTCATACAATTGAAATATTATTTAGGATACATATATTTACTCTCTATCACTTACCAATCATAGTTTGTGAAAGCGATGACGCATCGTTAGCTTTCCGTATCACGGCCTCACAAGGTTTGCGGGGGTGCTGGAGCCTATCTTAGCCAACAAAGGTCAGTCGGCAGGGGACACCCTAGGGAAAATTCAAATTGTTCAAATAGCCTAGCATGCATGTTTAGGGGATGAGGGAGGAAATTGGAGTACCTGGAGAAAACCCACGCAAGTCCTGGGAGAACATCCACACTCCACAAAGGAAGGTCCGAACGTGGGCTTGAACCCCCGATCTCAGAACTGTGAAGCAGATGTGCTAATCCTTTTCTCACCATGCCGCGTATTTGTTTATAATTTTCATGTTAACGCTGCCATTGACCAGCTTGTGCATTGGAACTGGAAAAGTTTCAGCAGAGGAATTGAATTTGTGTTGCGATTGTTATTATTGTCCCTTTTGCTAGCTGACAGCTAAAACGATGCTAATCACGTGAGCGTGGGCTGAGAAAGTCTTTTGGCGCCTCATCATCTTCGCCATCGACTGTGAGGAAGAGGATGGCGACAGGGAAGACGAAAGCCGTTTTTTGAGCGCCGGATAATTGTCGACTTCCAATCCCATATCAATTTCACACACTTTACTTAAGTGTGTCAGCGACACAGCAGAAGGCAGTTTTGAAATGTCATCGCTGATGGATTTCATTAGCATTGCACCTTACCCAATGGACATCAATCCATTTGGACAGGGAGAGTTGGCAGCAAATGTTACCAATGTCAATGGCAGCGGGTGCGTCATTGATGGTTAGCATTGAACTGTAATAAAATCAGCCAGGATAGGAAATTAGTGCCATTAACAATGAATTTTCATGGCGAATTTGTTCAGCTTTTTTGTTCACCGTTTTCAGAGACTAATTTGCACATCTAAACGGTGTGTGTTCAAGAATGTGGGTTAAGTGCATCCGTGTTTTTACAAGGAACGAATGAATAGAGAGCAGACTGCCATTAACTAATGGATGTCTGCTCTCATACCTGTTGAGTTCTCGTATGCTAGCATGCTCATTGACAGTGTCAATCAAAAGACAGCAATATAGAGATAAAACATAATCTAAATGTAAAAAAAGAAGAAAAAAAGACATTTGAAACGGAAAATAATTCCATAAAACATGCAAAAAAAATCTCCAATTTGTGAAAAGGTGACAAACGAGCTGGTGACACACAAGAAAGTTTAATTAAATATACCAAAAGTTTTTGTTTTGTTTTGTTTTTTTTGTTTTTTTTACAGCCCAAAGTGAAAAAAAAGAATAGAAAAGTATTTTACAGTGTAGTTTGTCCAAAGCAAATAAATAGTCAACCGTATTTTGGGTGGTAACCATGGCAACAAATCCAACCAGGCTTAATCAGGTGTCGGTGTGCACGATGGCGAGCGATTCCACGAGGCACCAAAAGTTTGCAAAGTTTAAAAAAAAGTTGAAGAAGACACAAAATCCTTAAGAAGGAAGAAAGACATTTGGAGCTAAATTATTGAAAGCAAATTTTTGATTGGCCAATTTTCTTCAGCCCAGCCCAGGAAGTCACAAGTGATTGTAAGAAATGAAACCAAAAATAATCACATTAAGTGCTGTACAAAAACATTAAGAGAAGCCCCGCCAAAATAAATACAACTTCCTGTCCTGACGCCCTGTCCGGATGAGCTGAGGAGGTTCTTTTGGCAAGGACAATCACGCTTTTACAATCATTCCTGGGATGTCTGCCAAAAGGAACATAAAGAAGATGATCAAGTTTTTAGTGGCAGATCAAAATTTCAAACATGAAACAGTTCCACTAGAATGGTTAACCAATTGGCTGCCATTGCGAGGGACAGGCGTCCAATCCTTTTTGACTTGATGTCAATGGCTATGAATGTGTTAAGAATGAAAAATAATCAAGAAGTATAAGGATATTGAAAAAAAAGACTCATATTTATATTTATACGGCTGAAACTTTTGCCAAACAAAGAGGAAAATGTCCAGCAACAGTAAAACAGTATGTAAAATAAAATAGTGAAAAATACTGAAATTCTATAGTTACGTTATATAACGAGGTTTTGAGCTAATGGAGAGGAATTGAGAATAAAATGGAATGTAGGCTGAATTTAAGTTTCTTTAGCGGGCCGTCGTCAATGATGTTTTCATCATTTGCCGCGGGGCCAATAAGTACGCAGCAGCCTGTTAACGGTAGTTTGGACATCCTTGATTTAAACAAATGATGTCATTCACCGTCACCGGAGAAAAGTGGAATTGAACGAGAGGGTCTGTGCCAACTGAGAATGGCTGAGCAGGAAGTGAGGTCACGAGAGAGGGCGGGACTTACTTCAACTGAAAGCCAGGCCTTGAAGAGCGGCCGACGACAACTTGACAGAATCGGCGAAGTTGCTGTCTGCGCGCACGGAAAGAGAAGAAGAGTTAGGATGCAAAATATCGGTGGTAACGTCGGGCGCCGTCATCGCTACACCTTGGAGGGCGTTGGTGCAAGAAGGCGACGGCGATGATGGCGGCCTGACCACCGGAGCGAAGGCCGACTTCTGCTTGACGGCCGCCGACACCAACGTGGCGGGGGAAAACGAGAAGACGCCCGTCGCCGCCGGTGCCGAACAGTTGGCGGCCAAAGATGTGGATGACGCCATCGTGGGGCTGGAAGGGAGCACTGCGTGCACGCGCTTGGTTAGGAATGTTGGGAAAACATAAGGCTATCTCTAATAATACAGTGGTACCTCTACTTACAAATGCTTCTACATACAAAGTTTTCAGGTTATGAAATGCTTTGATATGCAAATGAGTGTTCCAAGATACGTACAACTTAACAAAGATCAATCCAAGTACAAGTGCAATACTTTGGAATTATATTACATTTAATTTTTGTTACATATTGTAACAAATCTTGACATCGAGAAAAAGAGCTTAATTTTGGTTCAGTATTGTGGTGCCATTTTAATACATATAAAAAAAATATATGTATTAAATATATTTTTGATGTTTTTTTGCATACATACATTTGCATATATATTTCATACAAATTTGATATACCTTTATGATTTCTATAAGTTTTACGAGGTAGTATTAAAGATCGTGGAAGGGATTATTCTTAATGTAACCATATATGCCTCTACTAACAAATAATCCGAGTTACAAAAAAACTTCTTATACCCATTAATTTCATTAATTACCCCTGTACTTACTTGCATATGGCGAGTTGGCCACGGATGCATTGATGAAGGTCGGCGAGGCTCCCAGGTTGCCGATGGCGGCGGCGCTATTGGCGTACGCGTTGATGGCGGCGTGGGGGGGCGGCGTGTGCGAGTAGTGCTGCGGCGTGGAGCCGGCGGGCGCGTACCCGTGAGGTGACCCGCCACCACCGCCACTCCCGACGTAACCTGCGGGCGGTGCGCTCGATGAGGGCTCCGACAAGTTGACAGACAGCTGGCCCGTGAATGAGTGGGCGGGGCCGGGCAGCTGGGCGTGGCCTCTTGGGACGCTGTATAGAGCTTCTGCGATGTCCGCCGCTCGCTTCACCATCACTTCCTGTCACAAGATCAAAATGTGTCACGTGATATACAGTTTGTAGACGCTTAACTCACTGGCTGCCATTGACAGATGTACAAATTGGACATCTATCATTGTCAATGGCAGCCAATTCATTCATTGTAAAATTTACTCCTGCGGGTCGAGTGGGAGTCCTGACAATATGTCAAACTCTAGTTTACACTAGTTGGCATGATCATAATGTGAGCTGACCTGGTTGTTGTGCGGCAGAGCGTAGAGCGCCTCTACCAAGTCGGCGGCTCGCTTTAGGATCACTTCCTGGACAATTGAGAAGGAACGGGAAGTCCATGAATTTATTTTTCATTTAAAAATATTCTGAAAAGATCAGTCTTCTGAATAAACACATCCCCAAGCTTACATGGGTTTTCTCTGGGTACTCCGGTTTCCTCCCACATCCCAAAAACAAGCATGGTAGGCTGATTGGACACTCTAATTTGCCCCTGAGTAAGAGTGTGAGTGTGAATGGTTGTCCGTCTCCTCGTGCCCTGCGATTGGCTGGTCAGTGTCACCTAGTGCCTAGAGTTAGTTGGGATAGGCTCTAGGACCCCCCCAAGCAAGTGACGCTTGTGAGGATAAGCGGTTCAGAAATTGAATGAACTAATGAATAAATGAAAAAATAGGCATCATTAACTATATAAAACTGGGGTGTCAGACTCGAGTTGGTTCGCGGGCCGCGTTAACGTCAACTCGATTTCATGTGGGCCGGACCATTTTAGATATAATATTTAGATTTTTTTTTCTAAATGGATTAAAAGCCCTGAATATTCAGTTTTTTATAGATCTAAAACAATGTTTATTTTAGCTTTTTTTATATATATTTTTTGATTTTACAAAATGATTTTTGAACTAAAAACACAGAAAAAATTGATTAAAAATTACAGTTATTGATTTAAAAGGGGGAAAATCAGGACATTTAATATACATCTATACTCTTCATTTTAATTTGATCTTAAAACAGAAAGTCGGCACTCATGATTTACTTTCCCGGGCCACACAAAATGATGCGGCGGGCCAGATTTGGCCCCCAGGCCGCCACTTTGACACGTGATATAGAATAACAAAAAACTAAAGGAAATTTAAGTAGAATTAAGATTATTCACTAAATCCCAGTTCAAACGAATGGGATGTCCATCGGTAGCCAATGGGTTAACCTCTGGTTTTCTCATCAGAGATGACGAAGAGGAGGAGCTTTCATCATCCACTTAACATCTTGGAACCGGCTCATGTTATACGTGATGGCGACCGGGGCGGGAAAGGCGAAGCCACGTCCGGATGCGCCGGCGACGCCACTTAAAGTGCATGTAATGGCGACACATTAGCGGCGTTACGCCGCGCTAATGTTCCATTAGCAACAACGGCGTACGTGGCGGGTCACGCCTCCCTTCGTCCTGATGTCATTCTACACACGCAGATGAGATGATTTGATGACTTTCTCCGCGGTCATCCTCAACATAGCCGTGACCTCATCACGTGACATCATTGCTATGTGTCAAACGTATCAGCTGGGTGGGGGAGGAGAAGGGTGTGGCCTGAATGTGGGGGTGCGCCTTGACGTGCACATATGTAGAGCAAAAGTGTTCATTGAACAATTTGTTTTCTGCAATCTGTTTGCGGCTAATCCCGTCACACAGCCCACTGCGCCGAATCCGAGTGGGTGCGTGTGAGTGTACAAACCTTTGGAAGCTTCTCGGGGTCTCCGGGGTGACGAGGGATGACCTTCTGTAATCGTTGGAAGCCATAGTCGATGGTGGGCTCATTTAGAGCTTCACAAATCGCAGACATAGAAAAGAAATGACAATTAAAGTTTGTATAAGACCAACATGTTGAAGAAAGCTAAATAGTAATTAGTGGGCTTTAGCATAATGCTAATGTGAGCATGCCTTATGCCATACGTGTCAAAGTGGCGGCCCGGGGGCCAAATCTGGCCCGCCGCATCATTTTGTGTGGCCCGGGAAAGTAAATCATGAGTCCCGACTTTCTGTTTTAGGATCAAATTGAAATGAATGAATTTAAATAAATATGGATCTGTTTCTTGAATAGTTATTTTTGAATAATCTTTGACAATGTTTTATCATTTAATTGGTATGTAAAAATCCATGTGAGGCCTTTAACTTTTACACATCTAAAATTGGGGCGCCTGCATAACTGTGTGTGCAATTTTTTTTCCGAGTTCATAATTTAAAAAATCATTTTGATTCTGCATTGCAGCCATGAAACTTGAAATAATCATTTTTCTGTACTGCAAAACCCTTTAAAAAAACATCTTTTCCCAGAAGAAAACACGTGCACATGGTGCTTTGTCATATTCGCTTCTCACGGCTCGGGTTTCCTGGGTCACACGCTGAACCCATCAGCCAATCAATGGGTCACATCGGTCACCGGCGGCCAATAAGATCGTCGGGTAAATGGCAGAGGGACCAATTAGAAGCTCGCTTGCCTCGGGGCGCAATTTTGAGCCAACAAAAACAACACAGTGCGAAAAAAAAAAACGTTTGCCAGTTTCATAGCGGAAGCTCATTGGACGCCTGTTGCGATGATGTCATCACGTCAAGCGTGTTCTTTGCCTAATTGTTCCAATGTGCTTAAAGAGCAGCCTTTTTTTTAGTAAGGATCTTGTTGGTGTTCACATTTACACTTTGCGTCCATCCGTTTACGTACCCGTGTATATGAAACGACCTGGCGTGCCCTTGCAGAACTGTTTGGACTTGTAGGACAGCGTGACCTCCACCATGCCGGGAATGTGTCGCGATGGCGTCTGCACTCGGATGGCGTGGGCTGTGATTAGCTGCGATAGTCACATCAGAAGAAATGGGTCAATCCATGATGCAGAATTGAGGTCAAAATGGATTGGACGTCTATGAGCCCACCTCGCTCCAGACCATCATGGATCCAAAGATGACTTGCAGGCCGTCAAAGAAGTTTTCGCCAATGACGATCACTGTGGCGCCCCCTGTGGTCCAACCCTCGCTCGGACTGATGGCTTTGATGCAAGGCGACGCTCCTTCAACACACACACACACATACAGTTACACTGATGAGGCAGATGGACAGGCAGGAATGACCTGATTGGATTAAACCATCAACCATCTGCTGCTCATGATGCTCAAAGACAAACACACACACACACAGACACACACTTTATAGTTTGTTACTACCATGGTTGAGGTATGATGGCGTTCCGTCTGCCAGGTCGAGCTTGCGGGCCCGCCGTCCGTGTTTGGAGTTGTTGTGGACAAACATGTTGTCGGACACGGAGAGCACGTGACCCTCCACGCTAACCGTTGTCGACACCACCACCTGACGATGGAGAATTCAGAGGAATGAGTACCAGTGCAATTCAAGGATTTGGATAAAATAGAACACAAACTGTGTTTTTTGAACTATAAGCTACTAGCATCACATTCTAGCTCAGTCTTTAATTATTCAACAAATCTCGAGCACGTTTAGTGATAGCATTGCTGATGATGCATTTGGGAGTTGAGTTCATTAGTGCCATTACAGAAGAACAAAACTAGTCACAACTGCTTGATAGATTTTTTTTTTTAAGTATATTCAGTTTACAACAATCACGCTTCCTTATTGAAAGGTAAACGTGGTGCCTTCAACGTCACTACATACTATAGCTAGTGTTATTTTATATTAGCCAACAAAATTGAGTGCCTTTAGCGTTAGCGTTTCCAATGTTAGGTTAGTGAGAATATGAATTATTAACAGGTATGAGCTAACTTGTTAAGAAAAGACCGTTGTTGCAACTACAGAATAACTAGGATAACCATAACTGCTTACAAATAATATGAGAATAAGGATCGATACAGTAAGTAGGGTCACCCCTATAAAAAAATATTAAAACATTTTTTTTTACTTCAGTGCTGAGTCCTTGTAGCAAGAGTGGCTTCTGCTTACGAGTTTCAGGGTGGATTTTCACATTTTTATGAACTTTAAAAAATAAAAATAAAATGTTTAGAGTTCATAAATATGTGAAAATTCACATTGAAACTTGTAAGCCACTCTTGCTACTAGCATTGAAGTAAAAAAATAGCTGAAAAATATTTGCAAAGTAGTGAATTCGTGGTAAGTGAAGTCGCGATAATCGAGGGATTACTGTACAGTGTTTAAGTAGCTGAGTTTGTTAGCCAGTATGGAAATATTATCATCAGCCATTAGTGTTATTAGCATATGAAGCTAAAAAAGTCAACGAAAAAAAGGATTTTATCTTCTCTTCTTGATAATTGCTGCAACTTGGTTATTGTTTATGTGGTTTCAGACTGGCTGTGAACACCTCAGTTTACTTTTTTTATACTTCCTGTGTGCTTTTCAGAGCAGTTGCCTAATAAGGTAAATAAAAATAAATAAATAAATAAGCTAAATGATATTATAAAGAATAGTTTTAGGTGTGATAAGCGCGTGTTAAGTGGCTTGCGCCTTGGACCATATCTGACACATCACACACACAAGCACAGACTAAACTACAGCCATGAATGTGTGTTAAACGTGTATGTATATTTTGCGGTGGGGTGCCGGAGTGCCCGTGAAGGGTCCAACGCTTAATTATCTCCCAGGGAAACAGAGCTGTCTCCTGTGGTTCCACTACAATAAAGCCGCACAATTAGACACACTTACACTTAGTGCCTGCTGTCAGACCCACGCGCACACATACGTTTAAAAGTGAAGTAAATTGCTTTCTTCCGATTGCTATGTGGGGCGGCGATAAGGAAATAATCAAGATGTGGATGTAATCGCCCACTGGACTTCCTGTCTGTCTGTCTGACTGTAACACGAGTGGTCAAGCGCACATACCTGAAACCTTCTCATGTCTCGTGGGTTTCCCGCGTTCTTCAGGCAATTCTGGTTGCACTTCAGGAAAAATTTCAGGAAAAACCTGTCAAACACAGATGCGGCGTTAGGGATGCGACTAATATACAACTTTCATTCATTCATTCATTTTATGTACTGCTTTGTCTGACACGAGGGGTGCCGGAGCATATCCCAGCCGAGCCTTTTGGGCAGTAGCTGGAGGACAGCCTGAGTTGGTCAAGAGCCAATCACAAGGCACAAGAAGACGAACAACTATTTAAGATCAGTCATACCTAGGGGCAATTTAAAATGTTCAAGCAGCCAAGCATGCATGTTTTTGGAATGTGGGAGGAAACCGGAGTACCCAGAGAAAAGCCACGCAGGCCAGGGGAGTTGATCTTTCTGCGATAGACAAAGCTAAATTAAGTTTTCTCATTGCTGAGATTCAAGTCGCCATATTACAAGAATGTAATCAGACATTAAAAGGAAATGGAGTACCCGGAGAAAACCCACGCAGGCAAGGGGAGTTGATCTTTCTGCGACAGACAAGGGTAAATTAAGTTTTCTCATTGCTGAGATTCAATTCACCATATTACAAGAATGTAGTCAGACATTGTAATATTGTGAGATTAAAGTGGTGATAATACAAAAGTGATGTCATACATTGTCATATTACATGATTACAATTGGAATATTGGAACGATTAAAGTCATTTTGTTGCTCATTTTAATGTTATGTTAACCGAATGTTGTATGGCTTTTATCAATGGTCATTCGTTTATTGTTGGTTGCCAGCCAATCGCAGGGCTCAATGAGACGAACAACCATTGACAATTTAGAATGTTCAACCAGCCTATCATGCATGTTTGTTGGATGTGGCAGGAAACCGGAGTACCCAAAGAAAACCTAAGCAGGCCCGGGGGGTAACATGCAAACACCACACAGTGGACATGCTAACCGCTTTCCACCGTATCCCCTACTTATAGCAATATATCAAAACAAAACTACTTTTGGTGTAAAAAAACATCACGAGATTGAGAAAAAAGTTTGTAAAATGACAATATTAGTTAGACTTATGTTTACGTTACGTGAACCAGAAGTTGTCCTTCAATTTTTGGCGATGTAAAAGTCGGTGTGAATCCAAAACGGCACTCGGCAAAAAAGCGTGGGCGGTCTGAACGCAACATAATTTTTTCTTCAGGCCCACCACAGTCACGTCCCTGGAGCTTCCAATGGCGTGACGAATGTGGAATGAGAACAAAGAGGAGGTACGGCGTGCTCGCGAGACGGCCGAGCGGCCTGGCAGGTCCGAGTGTAAAAAATGTGCGTTAACGAGCTTCGGCCGACTCAGAACACGGGACGGCGCAATTCGCCGCGGCTAATTACGTTGACCTCTCGCCCTCGGGTGACAGCCTATCACGGCGCGGGACAGCCATGCTGACCCCCGGCGACCTCGCACTGTCGAGTACTCCTCACAACGGCGTGCGAGCGCACCGCCAACACGCGTCGGCGCACATTCAAAGTAGCATCAGAAATATAGGGATTATTCCACTTTTTAAGTTTAAGCAAACAGGAAACAAGCTAATAAGCAGGCATTGTATAAAATAATAATAAAGATAGAGTGTGTAGAAGAAGGGCTCAGATTCGATTTTTGTGGCGGACCAATAAGATGCCCCAATGAATCGATTAATAAATTAACAGCTTTTTTGATAGTCGATAGATCAATTATGGACTCTCTTTTCGAGCCTTTTATGAGCAAATATTCTTATATTTTTAATTATGTTTAAATGTTTCTTGCATTTGTTTTCATAAAAAAATCCGAAGATGATGTCACAACCAGAATAAGCTGGATATTTTTGCAGTCAGATAGCATGCTAGCATACCTGTCAACCTCTGCCGATAACTGCCCTTATAAATGATTATGATTCCCCTTACAAACCCCCCAAAAACCTTACAAACACCGTACGACTCGTACGGTGTTTGTAAGGTTTTTGGGGGGTATGTACGGGGAATCATAATCATTTATAAGGGCAGTTATCGGCAGAGGTTGACAGGTATGTGCTAGCCATAGCTTTGACAGCATCATCAATTCTAATGAAATTATTGCAGTCACTTCCATTTTGTTAATATGCACAGCACCTTTCAACATTTTTTTCTCATCCCTTATTTTCAATTATTTTGTGTGGTCATGTTTGTTCCCTTTGCTCTCATTGGCTGACAACCTTCTTCATTTCAAAGACAGCGCTCCCCGTGCCCCCCGCCATTGACCCCATCTGGCCTTAACTACGGAACGTGCGCACACACAGAGAATGGGTATAAATTGATTGGCTGCTTTGTGTGCTCGTGAAAAGGCCTCCAATTATAAGAGGCAATTATAAAAGCCTCAATGAGTGTGGTGGAGGGGCTGGGGGTCTTGTGCTCAGCCCCTGCGACAACCCCCCACCAAATCCCAGTCCCGATCTGTTTCAAGTGATAACATTGCACTTGACTTTTGCATGCCAGGGGCGGATCTAGGAAAATGCCCCCTTTTTAGGGGCAGGGGCAAATATTTCAAGATGGTATGATACATGAACAATTATACAATAGAATGAATAGATTGTAGTTATGGTTTCCTTTAAAGGCATTAGCAACCATTTTATACGGAATATGTCTTAAATTCGAATGGGGGGATTTCTTTGCAGCATGTTAACTCACAATGCCAACGGTTGGAGGGAAGGAAGGAGGGGCCCTTCCTGGGGAATTCCACTGCCTTCCACGGTGTGTGCGGGATTTTGCACGCGTGTGTCCGTTATATCCCCCAAAGGACTCACCATGTTGCTGCTGAGCCAAAAATAATCACACTGCTTTAGCAGACCAAAACATGCCCACATACACGGGAGTTCCGGGATAAATCCTTTTACCCGCGATTGACGGCGATAGAGCTAACCTAGCTTGGGGCCCTGGCAAATAAGGGGTCCAGGAGGGCAGTCAAATTGTCCTCCACAGACACGACAAAAACTGCCCATTTATACAATACGTATGATACAAGGCCTTTTTAAAAAGCCTTACTTTACATGGTCATTTTTAAAGAAAAAAAGCCTTACTTTACATGGTCATTTTTAAAGAAAAAAAGCCTTACTACATGGTCATTTTTGAATGACTTACTATATGGTCATTTTTTAATGACTTACTATATGGTCATTTTTTAATGACTTACTATATGGTCATTTTTTAATTACTTACTATATGGTTATTTTTAATGACTCACTATATGGTCATTATTTGATGACTTACTATATGGTAATTTTTTAATGACTTACGATATGGTCATTTTTAATGACTTACTATATGGTCCTTTTTTAAGAAAAAAAAAGCCTTGTAGAGTCTACATTGGCATTTTTTAATGAAAAAAGGCATGATTATACAAGGTCATTTTAGTGAAAAAAAGCCTTACTATATACATGGTATTTTTTTAGGGGAAAAGCCTTACTATACATGGTCAGTTTTAATGGGAAAAAAGTCTTACTATACATGGTCATTTTTTAATGATAAATGCCCTGACTATACAAGGTCATTTTTTAATGATAAATGCCCTGACTATACAAGGTCAATTTTTAATGAAAAAAAAAGCCTTACTATAAATGGTGATTTTTTTTCAGGTGGACTGATCTGGACTTGAATCCAGGGCCCCAGTACTGTAAGGCCTATGCACTAACCACTCACCTGCCAGGTCACCCTTGGATTATATGGTCATTTTTTCATGAAAAAAAAGCTTTACTGTACATGGTCATTTTTGATGAAAAGAAAACCCCATTACTAAATGTGGTCATTTTTACTCAGGTAGATTGATCTGGACTTGAACCCAGGACCCCACCCCAGAACTGTAAGGCCTACACCTTAACAACACACCCATCACAGCACCCTTGATTTACATTTGTGTGTATATTTGTATATATATTTATATATATGTATTTTAGTCACAAATTATGGTGGGCTTTATACTCAAATAAATACGGTATATAGAATATAATGTGTCTGCTATCTTTATATTTCTTTCGATGTGGCCCTGATCATTGTTTACTACTTCATTCCACATTCACGTGTGTGAAAAAAGATTTTTTGTGACATGCGTAAGTGGGGTGGGCTTTCTTGCTCGGAGACCCTAGAGACGCCCGGCAAATGGGATTTGACGAGCGAACGAGGAGTCGAGGGAAGGGGAAGCAAGGAGACGTAAGAGAAAGTGGCGAGATGACTTCATTTGCATAAAGACAACACCTAATTGATAGGCCAACAGCTGGCTGTCAATCAACGTGCGCCTCCTGGGAAATATGCTAATGAGGATGGAAAGGAAAACCAGCCTACGTCGCTGTCGACGCCTTTATCACTACCCTCAGCGTGGTCTCCCTCCTCGTGATGATGATCACGTTCCCCACAAGTCTCACGTGACAGAAAGTAAGCACCACTTGGATGATGTCACTTCCTGTTACCTATCGCGCCTTGACACCAGTAATCAAAGATATCGAAGATTCTAATCTATTGTTGTAAGCGCATACAATTGACTATATAAAACGATTATTGAATAATATTAGTTGTAGGTTGGCAAACCACTTTACGGAGGCAAAATCTAACTTGGATTTATTTTGACGCCTAAAACATCACTTGAAATGTGCGATCAGGTGAAGGTGTTGTCACCTAAGCCACACGCAAACACGTACAAGCTCATTAGCAGACAACACAAGTCAACACTTTGCCAATGCAGAACAAAGAATGACACGGTCGAAAAAGCAGTGTGTGAAAATGCAAGGAAGTGACATCCTGCGTGCACGAGTACCTGCCTTGTGGACGGTGCGCACGTGTCATCACAACAGCGCAAGTTGATTTAAAAAAAAAACTAATTATCACTTTCCATCCCGCACGCATGTGCATGTGGTTGCAACACTAACTGGTGGTCACTACAGTGGACCGTTATTCAAAATTATTTGATATTTTTGAATTTCTACACGCTGGTTTGAGTATGGGGAGTGGAGGTTAGCTTTGTCTGCCTGGGGGTGCAAAATTAGCTAGAATCGTCAGAATCTTATATCGGCACACTTAGTTCAATGTCCTTGATGGAAATAGACGTCTATTCCACGTCACCGTCAATTGCCGTTAACTAGCGGTCGCGGCCTACGCGGCTCCTAATCAACCGCCGCTTTGTGACGTGTAAGCCGAGGCTAATAGGCGGAATTTTCTCTTTGTGTGCGGCCACCGCGCATGCACTATCACACTCCTTATTTCTATCTTTTTTTGTATTTTTTTCCATCTCCCCTACTGTTGGCGTATGCAGCGGGATTACGGTGTGCTGACAGGGCGCTTTCCATTCAGGCCACTTGACCTTTGCGGGGCGGTTAAATGAGCGCACATGTCAAGTCGCCTCACAGTCTCGCAGAAAGCGCACGTGAGTACGTGCGATAAAACATAATCATTCATTAAAATGCAGCTTCACAACCTCCATCACATCCATGACGGCTAACCCACCACCCCCCAAGATGGGGGTGCGTGTTGAAAAGAGGGCTGTCTTGTGTGAAAGGGCTTTGCTTTCTCACTTACTTAGAAAGAAACACACGACAATAAAATAAGTGTGTGTGTTTCCTGTTATTGTCACATGGAGATGAATTGTCCACATGTGATGAAAAAGCACTTCCTTTTCTCATTACGAAAAATAACAATCAACATTGTGTGTGTGTGTGTGTGTACAGTGTGTACAGTGTGTGTATTAACTTCTACCCTAACAGATTTGATGCCTTTCCTATCTGGAAAGGAAGTGGATTAGTGCCACTTCCTGTACACAGCACAGTGTATTTCCTGAATGCCGTTACATATTTGAGACCAGATGGCGTATTCACACCTGCCCTGTTTGATCGGGATCAAACCGAAAAAATGATTGGTCCCCATTTTATGACATAGTATGAATACAATTTTGGTGTGGACCAAACAGCCGAATTTCTCGGTTTGCTTCCAATTGGACCGAGGTGCGGTTCCCATTACGTGTAAACGCAAACGGACTGCAGTCACAGGAATTATGGGAAGTTTTTGCTTATCAGTACATCGGCTAACGCAAGTCAGGATGGAGATGGAATGTCTTCTAGATACAGTGGTACCTCAACTTACAACAGTACTTGTTTTGTAACTTGGATTTTTGTAAATAGAGCAGTATTTTCTGGGTGAATTCTGGAAACCAAATCATTTTTTGTAAGTAGAGGTAGCACTGTATTTTGGTCCGGAACAAAGAAAAGCGAACTATGGACTCCCAATTGCAAATTTTCCACACTAATAAATGACAGAATCTTGTCAAAGAGGAATAAATAATAAATGCCCACAACTCACAAAGATTTACAACTAATGACAACACAACATCTCCTTCTTGCTACTGTGACAATGAAATTTCCTGAATACGGGATGAATAAAGTTATCTAATCAAATAATACTAGGATTGAAGTTTAAAATCAATATGTTACGCCTATTTTTACATTTCGTAAACTCAAGGTTCTTTCGTTTAACTTTGTTGACATAAGGTCTGTGTCAACTCAAAACTATTTTTTTTTGCGTTACATTAGGGGAAAAAACATAAAATGATGAGATTAAAGTTGTTATATTACTTGTTTTTACAATACGCGAATCGGGAGTTTGTTCGGGGTACGCGGACTGGCGCAACGTAAAACGAGGGCATTTGTAGAGGAGCAAATTCAAATAATTTGGATTTTCACCTCATGCTAATTCTGACAGAACACACACGCTGTGTTAGAGATGTTAGAGAGTAAATCTGGAGTCAGTGTGTACGCACGAGATTGTCAGAGATATTTTGGTAACTGACAGAAAGGTGTGCGTGTGAGGAAAGCAACAGCGGCAAAGATGAAGAGATCGTTTAGAAGATTTCCTTCAAATTACTGACAGCCACCCTCCCCTCACTGGCGGTGTTTGATTGACAGGACTCCCCAGCGTGAGGTTTAACCCCCAAAAGAAAGCCGAGCTCCTCATCTCGCCTGCAATTCCATTGTGTGACTGCAAATCCTCCTCTTTGTCTTTTTCTGGTTTGCGGTGCGTGAGAAGCCGGCACACTGGCGCAAACTTCCTCAACTCTCCGCCGTTTCTTGTCCGTTACCCCACTCAACCCTAATCCTTGTCTCAAACTGCATTGGCAACAAATGCTCTGCACACACACAAACACACACACGGTCACACACTGAGCACGAGGCCCTTTAGCAGTCAAGCAGGCGTGTGATAGGGTATCATCGCATCTCGTTAACCTTCTGTTAACCTCAAGTGAGACGGATTAACGAGGCCCACACGCACACACTGATTTGCACTCAACTGTCACTCACTCATGTACAGACACACACACACACACCGTACAAACCCAAATTCCTAACCCACGTCATTTTTTGGGTAACTTGATCAATAGTAAAAGACGGCCTGAATTTCCTTTCTATCATTCCAAAAGGTTCCAAAAATAAACTTGATGCAGCATTCTTGTTTTATTTTTATTTACTTAGAATTTTTTTAAGTAAAAGTTTCTCCATGAATTTTTTTTTAAAAAACTTAACTCAATCGCCAGCATTGCTAGCATTAGACGCCCATTCCATTTTGACACAAAATCAACCCTTTTATCCAGAAATTGTTCTTTTTTTTTTAAATATCAATTTTACCTATTGGATGGCAAATAGTTACCTGGACTATAAAGGGTTAAAGCTTTCAAGCGTTGACTTTTGAATAGCCGTCCACTATAGCGACCACTGTCCCTTAAAAAAAGGCTATAACACACAGTATAGTACATTACTCATTTGATTGGTACTAATTAACACCAACAAGAAATTCAACTCGGCCCACAAAAAAACTGTATTTATGGGTAGTCATAATTTTGAATAAAAAAACTTAACAGGAAGCCATCCGAACAAAAAAGTGTTTCAGAAACGTCCTCAAATTGACAGAAAAAGACCCAAACTCGGCACACAACCAACAGGGAACGGAAGTAACCAGGATTTACTCAAAAATCAACAGTGTCTTAGTATACTCAATAGCAGGTGACGCAAAAGTGCCCCAACATTAACAGTAAGTCGCAAGACGTGACCTGGAAGTACCATGAAATCACCAGGATGTGACCCGAAATCCACAGGAGTTCAAACTCCACACAGGAAAGTCAAACCCTGGGATCAAACACTGCATCTCAGAACTGTGAGGCCAACACCCTAACCACTCGTCTATCAGGCTGACAGAAAGTGCATTTTCTATTTCTTAAATAATATTTAGCAAATGTATGATGCCAAAATGTCTTTACTGTTACGTATTTGATGATTTTAAAGGCGTTTTCTGAAGATGCAGATGCTAAGAGAAGAATGTCCTCCTATAGTTGAACTCATTTACTTCAAATAGGGGGGATCAATCAACCAATCCATTCGGATTACGGGGCGCTGGCAGCGGATGATCGATGGCAGTGAACGGGAAGAGCCCTGTGTGTGTGTGTGTGTGTGTGTGCATTAGCGTATGTGCGCAGCCGTGCTAGCGTGTGTCCACATGTTGCAGTGCAGACTTCCAGATGTTGCAGCGAGAGTGTGTGAACGGACATCGACAGGAAGTATCCCACGGTATCCACGGTAACCTTGACATTCCATCTCCACCACGTACTCTAGCATCTCCCATCATGGTCCTCACACACACACATACACACACTACGATTGGTAATAAGAAAACGGGCCCTTTTGTAAACTTATTTAAACTGTTGAGAGGAAGAGAAGACATGAAGGAAAAAAAGAGAGGAGTTTCTTTTTAAGTTGAAAATGGGTAAAATACACACCCGTGGACAAAGGGTTAAAAAAAAACTGCGTCTCGGATCTCGTTTCACTTCTTCACTGTCACATTTTCACTTGTTTTTTTTACCCGTGACCCATTTTACGGGAGTGATGGAAGAGCATTGAGTGTATGCGTGGGCAGGACGAGTATGTTGGGCGTGTGTGTGTACTGTACGTGGGTAACGAGCATGTATGTTGTACTCGATGTGCAAGGGTGCTGTGCGAGTGTTTTTGAGGACTGTGTACGGCTGGTGACTGTCGTGTGTCAAGTGTGTGATTGTCAGGTATGTGTGAGACAAGTAGGTGACTGGTGTGTGTGTGTGTGTGTTTGCGTACATCTGTGCGATTGTGAGTGCGAGGTGGCTGAATGTGAGATTTCCACGTGTGAACATATGTTTGTGAGAATGTGTGACAACAGCGTGTAGGTGTACGTCAATGTGTGTGTTCATGTGGAGTGTGTTGTTGGGCATATTTGAAAAAGTAACTACTGTATTTTCTGGACTATAAGAGGCACTTTTTGTCATTTGGATGGGCCTTTGTGTCTTTTTTTAGACTATCACGACGTGTTATGAGAGACACTTTTCAAGCGTCTCAAAAAGTTTAAAAAGCGCACATATGCAGAAATAGGAGTATTAATATGGAATATGAGCAAAAATACTCCTTTCCTCTTTTTCTCATTTGTGCATGTGTAAAAGTAGCAGCATTGACATAGAAACTTTGTGATCTGGCAACCCGGAGGCGCAGCACGCCATTGGCTCATGATCTCCATACTTGAGCGTTATTGGTGTGTCGTGTAATATGTTTCTTTTTCTAACGGACCGGCACGCAGTGGCTTATGGACTGGTACCGGTCCGCAGACCGGTGGTTGGGGACCAATCACATCCATCCATCCCAAACTAGATGCTGTCAGTCTATGTGCATTTGCCTGCGAGATGTGACGTAAACTAGACACACACACATGCTACCTGTCAATGATGACGGGGTCTGACGGCGTCTCGTTGCGATTTCCGCAGCTTTTCTTGTCACAGCACCGACTGCGAGGAGACAAAACAGCTGTTAGTGTGCGCACATGAAAGCCACGCGCTGGAGCGGGAGCTGGCGGACAGAAATAAATGTAAAAGTTGTGTCGGCGCCGTTTTCGCTTGACAGTGTCAGCGCACTTCCACATCTTCTACGTGAAGATGCATACACAACATGGAGAGCAAAATGGATGGAGAGATGGAATAGATTTTGGCGATTCTATTGTTTAGATCATTTGACTGCTTGGTGATTGGGTTCTATATTTGCATAAATGAGCCATTTGGACTAGAAAAGGGTGTCATTGTGTGTGTTTCAGACCTGCACATGATCTCGTGCGTGAGCAGCACTCGGCACATCTCGGGGTTCTTGTCTTGCCCCTCATACACGATGGGCTGTGAAAGAGTAAAAAAGTTAATTAAATGTGGATTTGAAACATGCACATTGACTGAATAGGTGGCTGCCCATTAATTAAACACAAATAGTCTATTTTTTGCAGGCCAGACATCTCTGAGTTCAATAATACGAAAAACACTGATATACACAGTGGTACTTCTACTTAAAAATTCAATTGTTTTCATAACTTGGATTTTTTTGTAAATAGAGCAGAATTTTATATGTACACTTTCTAATTAGTTCCACGGTCCTCAAGAAAACTACCAACTAAACCCTTTAAAAATGAACAATTTTGTATGAAAGATTTTAGAAACACAAAAATGGTAGAAAATGATAAGAAATTATTGATGTATTTAAATGAATAACAAGCATGCAAAAACATTTTCTATTCACGTTTCTATTAAGTGGAAGAGGAAACTAACATTAGGCAAAAGACAAAGCACAAGAACACCTGTGCATGAACACACATCAAAACATCTTCAAATTATGAATTCAAAACAACTCATCAACAACGCATCAAATACAAGATGCAATATTTGTCATGGATGGATAACAGGGACCGCTTCTTCATTTCCATCGCACCAGTAATTCTAAATAAAGAACAAAATTGCTTTAACCTCACCCAAAAAAAAACGGCGACTTGTTGGGAGACAGCCAATGGGAGGCCAGCGGAGTGTAGAGAGATTGTCAAGCAGAGCACTACTTTAGCGTGACAATTTCAAAATAAAATAATGGATACAGGATTTCATAACTTGGATCCTGTTTTCGTATATTGGAACAATAATTTGTAAATATAAATAGCATATATATATGATATATATCAGATTTTTTTGTGTGATACAAAAAAAATGACATTAATAAAGGAAATATATTTTGACCCAACTTAAGTTTGCAAATACTGCACTCCGCTCATACACACTGTAAAATGTCATTTAATATTGGGGCAAGCTGTCAATGAGAGCGCGCTCACCTGTTTGGTGGCTGAATCGATGAGTCTGACGTAAAAGTCTTGTTCGGTCCTGATGCCTGCACGTCACAACACAGCAAAAAACAAAATTAGCATTTTATTACTTTTAATTGTCAAATGTTTAAACCGAGCAAATACAGTCACAAATCTTTGTTTCTGCCGAATCATGACATCATGGGCACACAGTTAATTTATTGAATTGCATTTTAATTATACAGTCAAATATTAAAAGTCTTTCTCTTACCGTTTGAATAGAGCAGCTGAAGCCTATAATGGATGCCGTTATTTGTCTTCTCCCCCGCGCGCTCCTGTGCACAAGAATAAACAATCAAATCCATTTTCAAGTTTCGCTCGCAACATTTGTCTGCAACAGAATATATATCACCATATATGAAAATAAGTTCAGCAACCACAAATGTGTGGGTTTTCTCCCACATCCCCAAAACATGTTTGGTAGGCTTGTTGAACACTTCCAATTGCTCCTAGATGCGAGTGTGAGCGTGAATGGTCCTCTGGGATGGCTCCAGCACCCCCGGCGACCCTTGCGAGGTTAAAATGGAACGGAAAATGGATGAAGAAAACAAATAGATTTTTTTTTAAATCATGACAAATCCAACACATTTGACAAATTCATCCGGTCAATAATAAAGTTATAGTCCAGTAGTCCGAAAGCTGCGACGCCTTATGATGACATCATGGGGAATAAATCCATAACAGTACCTTGTCCTTCTCGATGAAGCCCACAAAGTTGGTCCTCTCCACTTCCACAGGTTGCCCTTGGCGGTCGTAAAGCGCCACAACGAAGTGGAAGAAGTTGGACTTGCGCAGGTTGGAGGGCGGCTGCTTCTCGAAGTGGGCCCGGCCCACCGCCACCCCGCTGCGGGCAGCCATACAAAACAAGAATTATTTTACAAGACCAAATGTGTATCTCGAGTTGTCACTGATATTATTTTTGTATCATTATATCAACTTTCAACAATATTTAATGCAATGATGTGGATTCATTTGAGAGGAGACAATGTAGAGCGCAGGTGTCAAAGTGGCGGCCCTGGAGCCAAATCGGGCCCGCCGTATCATTTTGTGCGTCCCGAGAAAGTGAATCAAGAGTGCCGACTTTCTGTTTTAGGATCAAATTCAAATGAAAATTATAGATGTATAGGAAATATTTCCAGTTTTTCCCCTTTATGAATCAACAATTGCAATTTTTTTAATCCAAAATTGTATTTTTTTCTGTTTGTGCATTTCTTAAAATCTAAAATTAAAAATATAAACATATTTCCAGTTTTACACTTTAGTATTGATCATATTTAAAACATATATTGTTTCCTTTTGTAATGAAACCCGATGTTTTTCCTTAATTAAAAAAACTCAAATAAAGATTGTTTTAGAGCTATAACAAAATGAATTTTAACTTCCTTATTTACTTACATATTTTTAATCAGAATTTCCCCTTTTATTTTTCACTGTGAATAAACAGATTTTAAAAACGCAATATTTACTCTTTTTTCTTTTTAAAATAAAAATAAATAAAAGGTTAAAACATGATAGATTTTACATTTGCCCTCTTTTCTGATTGTAAATAAATGAAAAAAAATAAAAATAAAATAAATCGAGCATGGATACTACTACTGACCTCTGCGCGGCGGTGTTGGCGTCCAGCACGCCGCCCCCCAGAGCGCCCAAGCCCCCTTGCATCCAGCCCCGGACGGCGTTCATGTCCCCCAGCAGCGGCTCCTCCTTCAGGCTGCTGCCGAACATGAGCGCACCTCAAGCGGCTACGCTCGCTCAGCACTTGTGCCCGGTCCTCCACGCTAAGGGGTCCCAACGGAGTAGGGGGCTCTCTTAAAAAAACCTCCTCATATGAAAAAAAAGGGGGGCTCCCAAAGTCATCACGTCTTCATTTCCTTCATCACTGGAGTCTTTCTCCAGGTTGTGGAGGGTCTGCTTAGGATCTACTCCTGCAAGGATGAGAGTGAAAACAAGGAGTTTGAGGGGGAGGAGCCTATTATGGGTAAAGGGGCGTGGTCGGAATACATGACCACGCTCTTTTTAAGTGACTGGCAGAGGGGTGGGGATAGAAATTTGGTCCTGTGTATGGTATTTGAAAGTAAGATTACAAAATATCATCATACAGAAATACAAATGGCACTCTGACAAAAAATAACTCACAGGCTGCCATTGACGGCTATAGATGTCAAATTAATTTCAAGAAGGATGGGCAATCACTGCCTCAGGGCAGTAAATGAGTGAAGTGTGAGAAAAGTTAAGTTAAGGACAGACTGGATCATTTTAAAATTTGAGAGTTGACATTCGATTTAGTTCAGGGGCCAACTCCGGTCCTCGAGAGCCGTTGTCTTCCAACACACAGGAATCAAATCATCGGTATCAGTATCAAGCTTCTGGGCATTTTATCATTTGATTCAGGTATTGTAGAGGAGTGAGATATGGAAAACAGGCCGGATAGCGACTCTCAAGGACCGGAGTTAGCCACCCCTGATTTACTATAGTCGTTGGAAATGAACTTTCATAGGTGAGTCATTCCAATACTTACGCGTGAAAGAACCTGCAGTGCCACCGTGTGGACAACATGCCAAATTGCAGCATGATGTCGTTCACATGGCTCTTTTTTCCCCAAACAGAATGTGCTTTAATTTTACTCATTACCTAGGCCTTCGGTAGTGTTACGTCCGAATCAATCCAACCCTAAATGACTATTGTATTGCTATAAAACCTTTACTGCAGCTACAGCTGCGACACATATAAAAGCATCAATAATAACCTCGGAAATCGAAATATTATTTAGGAATATAGCCACATTTTACTCACCAACAATCCTTTCTATTTGTACACAAAATCCATCCTCCTTTCTTTCCTCAAGATTTCAATTACTGTGACAAATAACAAGCAGTTAGTGGACTGAAAGTGGCGAACAAAGCATTTTCCCGAGTGTAACATGCTTGCTAGCTTCGGAGTTGTCCAATCTTCCTTCATATCCAGCTTTTCTTGAAAAGTCCGTCTCGAAAATGGCTTTGACAGTAAATCTGCAACCAAATGCATTTCTTCTCCTCCTTCAGCCATTGTAGGTGGACAAAATCGCTATTAAATCAATACAACAATATATTTGTTTGTGTGGCTCGCTGCAGGTACAGTTTGCTAGCTCTGGCTAGCCCACTCTATCATTAGCCAATCAGTTTGGGAAAGCGATGACGTATCCCGGCGCCTAAGAGAAGGCCTTGGTGTTTACTAAATTAATTTTTAATACTTTTTAGGATCAAACATCCAAACTTCAGATGGATTTTTCACAAAACCACAATTTTATTAGAACAAATTGATTAAAACAAACATTGATTTTCCAAATTGCTTATCATCACGAGGGTCGCAGGGGGTGCTGGGGCCTATCCCACCTAATTGCAGACACCCTGAAAAAAAGTCCACATTTTCATAGCCGTTAATGTTTTGTGTTATTACAGGCAAAAGGGAAATAACCACAAATGCAAAGTTTCACTTAGTTTACTTTTATTTTTGACCTCATCTCCAAACAATGTCTTGTCTTTGTGGTTTAACAAATGTGGAAGTCGGTGATGGTGTTTGCCCCAATTGAGTTTGTAAAAAAAAAACTCGTGCAAAACCATTTCGTAACTTCGGAGAAAAGGAAAAAAAAAGATAGGCAGGTGTTCATCATACATTGCTCATTGCGAACGTATTCATTCTGAACCGTGCTAACACTGTGTGAAGGTAACAGGTGCCGTCTGCGTCCCGCTAGTCCCACGCCGAACATCGGCGTGATCACACCAGCTCTGGAGACGCGTCATACGGGCCGGGAGACAAAGGTCAACTCGTTAAAATGACATCAGTGCAAATGCTCGCACAACTCGAGCGTTCGCCTCGGTTTGGAACACATCGGGGAACGAAAGAAAAAAAAACGCTGAAGATGCTTTGGCCACCGTGGAAACGTGCAAGAGTTCACGCTCGAGCATGCATCGTCATCAGCGTCCAATTAAAAATCCCGTGCTAGTGATTGGCGAGCGGCGAAATGAGAAACGATTTGGCCGACAGAACAGACGCGTAGAACCGCAGGTTCAAATGCTGACTTCCCCTGTTTTGTCATGGGAGTTTTTAAATTCGCAAGATAATGTTTTGCCTTCATCCGATAGGACGCCAGATTGGCCTGAGGCTCCACCCCTTGCGTCATCGCCAGCTTCCAGACGGGAAGCGGCCACGGGCGCTTCGGAGGAGGAACATGGAGCTCCGTCTTCTTCCACCGCTGTCGCCTTCTCCTGGCCAACATCTTCCTGTCCTGCAGGCGCGCGATTGGGCGTCGGCGCATCGGAGTTGGCAGCCGATTGGCTCTTGAGTTGCGCGTGACACAACGGGCACGTCTCCTGCACGTACAGCCACTTCTTCAGACAGCCCGCGTGGAAGAAATGGCTGCACGGTGTGATGACGGCGCTGCTCAGGTCCTAAGGGAACAAGTTGAAATTATTTAAATGATGAGCTGCTCATAACAGCAAAAGACACTCAATCCATCCATTAATGCATTCGTACATTGTGTATTATTTATATTTAGATCAGTGTTCTACATAATGCACTTTTTTAAAAATTGATTATAGCTATTTTTATTGGTACGACATTCTTGATTTAATGAAAAACTTACATTTCTGTCTACAGAATATTAAGCAATTGACAATGTTATATCAGCACTTTGCTTTTAGAGAAAAATCTCAACAAGCAGTACTTTTTAATTTTGAACTCACATGATTTTGCCTGATTTTTCTACTGAGATTTTATGTTTCATACTCAGAACTTGAATTTAGCCAAAATGAAGGAATACTGCTTTCAAAAATATTTTGTTACAAGTGTACAGTTCTAAGTATATAAAACAAATGTTTGTTTTATATACTTAGAACTATACACTTGTAACAAAATATTTTTGAAAGCAGTATTGATTCATTTTTACTTAAACACCTAAAACAACTTGATTATTATTTATTATTGTTTATCACTATTATTAAATTGTGAAGGCAATTGCCAAAAATAAAACGCCATTCATTAATTAATTTTTGGTACGAAAATGATCGTAAATAGCAGCTCTACGGGCAGCGATCGTCCAATTGGACATCTATTGTCTTTAATGGTGGTGCCTACCTGGTAGCAAATGGCGCAGATATCATTGTAATGGCGCAGTTGCGCATCAGTGGCGGTGGGGAGGCTCTTGATCTTGTTGACGGCGTCTCGACGCAGGAGGAAACTTTGCCAGCCCAGCTGTGCCCGCAGCCAAACGTTGTAGTACGAGTGAACCAGGATGATGGTGGTCCCCATCACACTCCACTCGCCGAACACAGTCTCCGACACGCCGTAGCACACCACGCACACTGCTACCTAAAAGGCGGACAGTGTCATGAAAAAGACAGCGGAGGCACAGGATTGCGAGAGAGCGCTCTTACCAAAAACTCCAGCAACCTGTACGTCCCGTTGACACAGTAAATAACTTCATCCATGTTCTCCACCGGAGCCTTGCGGAATTCCTCCACCATGAAAAGCACGTAGATGAGCAGGGTACCCAGCACCTGAAAAGGCGGGCGCGCATAGTCAGTAACGCGCCGACAGCCAGGGGACGACACGCGCCAACGTGGCGTTTGGTGACCTGCAGCGACGTGAGGATGGAGGACGAGATGATGATGAGGAGCCAGAAGTCCATGTGGAAGAACTGACAGATCATGTAGGCCATGTAGGCCGGGAAGATGAGCAGAAAGAGGCAGAGCGACACAGCTCGGAAGTGTTTCCACAAACTCCTAGAGAGGACAACGACAATCGTTGAGCACGGGAACGAACGGCCGGTCGTGGCCGGGCGTCCCGTACTTGTCCCTGGAGGCCCCGAGCGCCAGGACGATGGGGTCGGCAATCTCCAGCATGGACTGCAGGATGGAGGCTACCACGATGAAGAGGATGATGGACAAGAGGAAGGCCCGGTGGATGACCTGCAGCTCGATCAGTCCGGTCTGGACAGCCAGGATCAGCAGGGTGATGCCCTCCGTCATCCCCCTGTGTGTGTGTTTTGAGTGTCACTTCATTGTACAAATGCAACCCAAGAGCGTCATTTGGGACCTACCTGTGCATGGTGTTGTCGTTGATGAATGCTCTGTACCCCTGCAGGTAGAACTTACAGAGCGTAAGGACGCCCAGTGCGATGAAGGAGACGGTAAACACCAAGCCCAGGAGAGAGTACGGCGTACTGCAGCACTCGGCGATGCTGCGCGAGAGTCGCAAAATGCACTTTGACGCACGGGCAACGACAGTGTGTGTGAAGCGTGAGCGCACCCACCTGGTGAGAAAGAGGAAAAGAAGCCTCTCTCTGGAGGTGGGCTGGTCACGGGTGCTGAAGTAGGAGTAGATTTGAAGGGCAAAGAGCAGCAGCCAGAAGCACATGAAGAGGACAGGCAGGACCAGCTGGTTCCACAAGGTCATCCCGAGAGCCAGAAGACCGTACACCTCCACCACCTGGAAATGGATGGGAAAAATGTGACAAAAAAGTGACGTCGACCGACTTCCAAGTTTTGGCATAGACCGCAGCGACCCTTCCTCGCCGCACGTGCCTGAACAAGCTCCCGGTACGCCGTCTTGGCCAGGTTGTATGGCACCAGCAGGTTGGACGCCAGGAAGTAGATGACCTCCAGGCCGGTGAAGATCATGGAGAACTTGTTGATGAAAACAATGGTCTCCATAGGCACCAGGCACAGACGAGCAACCAGGGGAAGCAGGTGAGCCGAGAACAACCAGATCCGCTTGGTTTGCATCACGCATGAACACAGCGTGCACACCACCAGCTGACCTGGGATAGGGACGTGCACGCCATTAACATCGCTGATAACTGGGCTAGTTCTGGAGAAATATGTACTTGTGCTTTTTGGGGGAAAAAATATCTTACCTACGAGTGCGGTAGTGAATCTATTCATGGAGAGCGGCTCCAGGTAAACGGCTCCTTCGTGGCCGGACTCCAGTTCACTACGCACGTAGTCCCTGAGGAGAACACAAAATTGAATTTGTCATGTCATAGTTACGGTTTAATTCGGAAGTCGTTATCTGTCAACAAGGCTGCCACAATTAACGGACTATTGAGTGTACAGCTTTTCTGGTAGTCGACAAATCATTTATAGAAATTAAAATTTGTCCAAATACTCTTTTTGAGAGTATTAAAAGATAATTTATTGTTATATTATTGTTTTTTTTTTTTAAATGTATATACATTTGTTTTTATCAAAAAGAGATAACATTAAATATTTCATTTTTTTAAATTGGACTATTTATTTAATTGGAAAAATGTAAATGCCAAATTTTATTTTATTTATTTTTCAAAATTATTTTTTTTAAATGTTTGTATTTTTAAAGTGTGGTGTAAAAAAGTACTATTCATTTTTGTGGATTTGCCCCAAATATCTTCTTTCATCTTTGTTCTTAGAAAGCGAAAACATTTAATATTTCCTTTTTATCTTTTAATAATTTGATTTTCATTTTTTTTTTAAAGATTTGTAACAATTATTTGTGTTAGATAAAAATACAAACGGAAAATAAATATTGACTTTTGTTCGTGGGTTAAAGGCATCTTCAATTTTATATGAGCATCAAACTAGCAGTATTTTGGGAATGAAGTCATCCATAGTACATTTTGTAATTATAATCTTGAACTTAGAAACGGACCTTATAATTTTATCGATTTGCAATCTCTATCGACTAGCGTGTTCGTGTGCATATCTAATCAATTGTATGTGTGTTCTAACTGTACCTGGACACTTGGTGGCCAGCAAAGAGCAGCAGAGCGGTGACCACGTAGAGGTAAAGCTTGACCAGGTGCTGACGAGGAAGCGTGAGCAGCACCAAACTCAGGATGTAACCTGTTACAAACATGTTTTTGGATGCTAGCACTACTAGTGGGACTATATAAAATTTGGATGCCATGAGGACGTCTTGTCCAAAATATTAAAGTGACTTTTGTAAGAGTTTTGTTCTCTTTTGACACATGCTTTAGCATATTTGCCATGTGGTGGTACTGACCGACATAGTGCAGGTAGAGCGCCAGGTACTTGTACTGGAAGACGGGGTTGTTGGACAGGCTAGATCGTTGAATCTTTTGGAAGAAAGAGCCCACGTCCCAGCGGTAAAGGACATCCAGCAGCATGATGCTGGGCACACGCAGACCCACGTTTAGCACCGCCTCCACACGCTCCTTCACCGCCATGGCTGCTAGTTTGCCTCCCCCCGACCGGCAGCCACCACACACCACTAGGATGGGACGCTCCAGCAGGGGGCGCTGTTTCACAATGACGAAAGAAAAACAGTAATCAAACATTCAAGGTTTGAGAGTTTGTAAAGAAGCTGTAAAAAAGGGCAAGGGTTTAAAACCACCCCCGCCCAGTTAAGGAAAATTAAATTTTATTTTTATAGAGAATAATTTAACTAGGACACGTTGTAGTCTCGCCAACCACATAAATCCCGAAGATGCGGCGTTACATAATAGTGAAAGCCAGTGTTGCTTACGTAACATAATTTCCAAAGTCTGTGATTTTTTTTATTTTTATAAACTTAATCCGTGCTCACAATTAGTGAGGTTAGCGAGAACGGCGGATAAGCGGTGACTGGCGTCGATGAACTCGAGTAACCTCTCCATCCGTCGGTCTGTTTATCTCTGACGTCTCTGCATTTGTGGAAAATGAACATGCATAAATATCACGCACGCTCGCCGCCTCTATAGTTGTGTTTTCATATATTTTTAGAAAGATGAATGCACGCTACCATTAAACACTAGTTTGTGCGCATAGAGCAGCTGTCTGCAGGCACAGAGCCAACAAATAAATGGCAGTGGCAGCGAACTAGCTTACCTCATCTAAGTGACGTCATCAAATCGCAAGTCACACACTTAGGGCAACGCACGAGCATAAAGCAATTACTCACAGACACCCAGAGGCGGAAAACATTAAACTTCGGTTGCGCTTCTCTCATCTTTAGATAAATCGGATTTTAGCCTGCTAGCATGAAGCTTAGCTAGTTCAAAATGGCGGAATGGGCTAACTTACGCACGAAGGCTGTCGTTGGTGTTAAGAGGGCGCGTACGAGGCTCGGCGAAGTGCTTGCCGGCAAAGGAGCGGAGCATTTTAGCGGGGCACAGCCCGCCTGAGCTTGACGGTCCTTGTGAGGATGGAGTTGGGTCGAGCTTACAGTAGGAGGCCGAGTGGAGCATCTCGCTTAGACGCCATTATAGTCGGCATCCTGCCAACCAGCCAGCCAACCAACAGCCCGGGAGTCGAGGCGGGAGTACGCATGCGCAATCACAACTGCCTCCTCTTTGTTCAATATTTATTTATTTATGTATTTATTGCAAGTACGCTGCACCACACTGTACCGTCCATCATAATCACGTCGTACATTAATGAATAAGTTACTACTGTTTCTGTCACTAAAAAAAATACAATATTTTTTTGGAGAAAACATTTTTCCTATCATGCTTGTCATATTAGGTTCACTTATAAAATGCTAGTAGAGCCCCTGTCGTTGTAAATTGATACATTATAAAGGGAGTACAGATCTTGAAATCCAAACTTCGCTTCAATGGAATGGGACTGAACATTGTACAAGCGGCGCGGTTACCATGACGACGAGGCTTTGTCGCTGCGTCACTACCGGCAGGAGGCGACGCGCTTGGGGAACTCTCTTTGCTGTCTTTTCGCTCTTTTCTCCCTCGTGGCGTCGAATGAAGAAGACAAAGTGATTGGATGCTCAGCCAATCGTCATCACGATCCGTTTGTCGCTCGTCCCGTGTTAGCATTGCATGCTAACTCGCTTCGCCAGGTAAGCCCGATTATGTGCTTGCGGCCAATGCTAGCCGCCTGTCTAGCTTTAGCTAGCCGCCTTGGCTAAAAACATCACGATCATCTTGCTATTACTGCAGTGTGTGTATGTGTGTGAGTGGGTGTGAGTGTGTGCGAGTGTGTGCTCGTGAGCCATGTCGGTGTCCGTGATCATAAAATGGGGGGGACACGAGTACGCGATCACGTCCCTGTCCGAGGAGGACACTGTCATGGACCTCAAGCAGTCCATCAAGACTCTCACCGGCGTGCTGCCCGAAAGACAAAAGCTGCTTGGACTGAAGATTAAAGGTGAATTTTATATGTAAAATGTTTACTCCTTTTTCATTGTGAAATTCCAACATAAACTGAAATGAGCGTCGTCCACTGGATCTCTTCAACACAATTAAAATGAAATAAAAATGTCCACAAAATGATGTTAGTTGACTGATGGTATTGCTGTTCGATCCTAAGGAAAAGCGGCTGAGGACCAAGTGAAGTTGGGTTCCCTGAAACTTAAACCGAACACCAAGATCATGATGATGGGCACCAGGGAGGAAGGACTGGTAAACATCCACGTGCTTCTCCTTTGTTTCTTCTCCTCTTCCTAATCTTTTGCCTCCTTCCTGTATCCCAGCTGACATTTTTTATCCTCACGCAGGAAGAGGTCTTAGCGCCTCCTCCGGAGAACGACGATGTTGTCAACGACTTTGACATCGAGGAGGAGGTCATCGAAGTGGAGAACAGGTCAGGATAAAAACAAATCTGTTCCGGGGTCAGCAACATCACAAAGAAAACGCCAATGTGATTTTGGTGTTGGCAGGGAGGAGAACCTTGCAAAGATCGCTCGCCGGGTCAAAGACTACAAGGTGGAGGAGATCAACTGCCCCAGGGAAGGAAAAAGACTTCTGGTCCTGGATGTGGACTACACTTTGTTTGGTAAATGATAGCCTTTTCAATACATCCGTTAGAAACGCTCCTTTACATGCAAAATTTGTGTTTGTAGACCACAAGTCATGCGCAGAGACCGGTCAAGAGCTAATGAGGCCGTACCTTCACGAGTTCCTGACATCGGCGTACGAAGATTACGATATCGTCATTTGGTGTAAGTCTGACCGTACTGTAACATAACAATGATATTATCATCATGTGTTTGTTTGTCTTTCAGCTGCCACCAGCATGAAGTGGATTGATGCCAAAATGAAGGTGAGTAAGACTGTAAAACTGTGTGAGTTCAGGGCCAATATGAAATAAATATCGAATTAAATATTATTAAATTGTATTATTTGAGTATTCATAGATCAATATTACAATGTATGGCACACCTGACCACCGTCACACAGGGAAATAATGGTGTGTGTGTGTGTGTGTTTTAGGAGCTGGGTGTGACTGACAACCCAAACTACAAGATCACGTTCATGTTGGACAGCGCCGCCATGATCACGGTGCACACGCCCAAAAGAGGTGTCGTGGAGGTGAGGCATCCACATCTGTGTGGGAGACATAAGATGAGTGAGTGTGGCTAACATTGCGGTCTTCCAGGTGAAGCCGCTTGGTGTGATCTGGGGCAAGTATGAGGGCTTCTACAGCAAGAAGAACACCATCATGTTCGACGACATCGGACGCAATTTCCTCATGAACCCGCAGAACGGACTTAAGGTAGTTCACCTTTCCATCACGACTACTTGAAAGTGAATCGTGTGTGTTGGCTTCGTGTTTTAAGATAGAATTCAAATAAAATAAAAAAAAATTACAAAAAGTCACACACCTCCATTTTGTTCGGTTATGTTATTTAATCTAGAAATTTTCAAAAGTAAAATAATAATAAATAAATAAATATAACAGAATATTTCATGTTCTCCACTTGTTTAATGTAAATGATTCTTTTTCTTAATGTTATTCATCCAAAAAATATTGGTTTGTTGACTTGTCCCCATTTTGTTGTAACTGTGAATAAGATTAAAGATCTTTTTTAAACAATAGAAAATTTAAAATAAATATTCAATGTTTCCCCCTTTTTTTTTCATTAAAAAATGCAAATCAATTGAAAACTCAACAGTACAAGACATTTTTTTCTATTGAGAGGCTCAAAAAGAGGATTTGGACAAATCTTAATGTCTATAAATGATCTATCAAAAAAGTGATTGTTGGTATATATTTAAATGAAACCAACTATGAATTATCCCACAAGAAAAATCCATTATCCGTCTTTGCTTTGAGATACAAGTGCAAAATGTACGCAGATCCGGCCCTTCATGAAGGCGCACATGAATCGTGAAAAGGACCGCGAGCTGCAGAAGCTCAGCGAGTACTTGAAAGAGATCGCCGCGATGGACGACTTCACCACACTCAACCACAAACACTGGGAGAGGTAGCCGTACCGCGCACCGCCACACAACACAAATCCCCACTGTTCCACTGTACCTCTACTATAAACTGATATGTGCCCCCCCTTTTTTTAAATCTGTCTTTAGGTACTTGTATAAGAGGCAACAACACTGACCACAAAGTACAAAAGACCATGACATCATCATAACAACACACTGGAAGAAGACACACCTACTCTGCCCCTTACACACTTGCTACGTGCAGTATGGGTGGGTCTGTGCGTGCGACCAATCACGTCACACCCTGGTGCTTCCTGCCACAACAATACACGCGCAGCAACACGAAAATACAACAATTAATTTTTCTTTTTACACAGAAAACACAAAACAGCTGTGTTATGAGATTTCACAATTTTTATGTTTCAACACAAGAACAAAAAACAGACAACAAACACAATACGACACAATGCAGTAAACAAAATCAAGCGAGGAACAAGTGCTAAAATAAAATAAATAAAATGTGAAATTACTCTTCTAAAAATATAGAACACGTTTTGGAATAAATATAGCCTGAAATAAATAACATGGAATTGCATTGATACAAATGACTAAACATTTACGGAAGTAGTAAAATATTAAGTAACACATTTAATTATTTATTTAGTTTTGGCACTTCTGGTCCTCCATAAGCGATAAATCAAAATAACCAACTTAACTTAGCAACACAACACATGGAACAATAATTTTTTTTTTTTTTATTCAAGGCTTACAAAGTGCACTCCCGTGGCATGTTGTCATGGAAACAGCTGAAGGAGTA